>NW_028293269.1:0-10349 GCF_964106645.2 Podarcis pityusensis
TTGCAGGGGGGTGGACTAGATGGTCCTCAGGATCTCTTCCAATTCTATGATTCTATGAATGTTTTTGAAGTAAGAATGAACACACCCTGGACATTTATTGTGGATTTGCCATGCTTTGCCTGCTTACTTTTTACAGAATATCTGCATGGTGCAGTGATCAAAATACGTTTCACCCATGTTTTCCCTAGTCTGCTTCTGGTATCGGCCCATCACCCCAGCTCAGAAAATCAAACTTTTTTTTAACACAACAGAACACCTGCACAATTTCTCTTGGGGTACAAGGCAAGCCAGTGATGGTCTAGAAAGCCAAGAGAAATTACATTTGGACAAGCCAAGAGAATATTTCCTTATTCCAACATTCATTTGCAGATTGAGGGCTGTGTCTTGAAAGCAAAATCAATATTAGGCACATTTGGAAGGGATCATAAACAGCTGTAAAAACACTGCTGAAGAACACACACGGAAAGGCTGCAGTCCGAAATCTAGTTGCTGTCAAATAAACTTGATTTAATTCAATGGGACTTGCTTCTGAGTAGACATGACCCCTTTCCACACTTTCCATTTATAGTGACATTGTTGTTTGATCCAACATTTTAAAGAATGATTTTGTAGCTGATTGTCTGCATCTTTGGTCACATGCCACTATTACTAGAAAGTGAGTGCATGTGAGATTTTCCTTTCCATGCTAATGGTGAACTGTGCCCAAATTGAGAAAAGGTTCCTGGCAAAACTGACATACAAGCTACGGGACAAGGATAACTGTGACTTTAAGGATGAATGGGAACCCTTTACAAAGTATCTGAAGATGCAACAAAGCGAACTGGACTCCTTGGCAGGTTTTGAATAAACATTCACAAACTTTTTATTGATAATAATCAGCTAAATAGTTTGAGGGTCTATACAACTTTGTAACATGCAGAAAATAGCATTCTTAGAGAAACCAAAGACTGGAACTGAGGGAAGTCGGGGGGTGGGTAGGTTTTGGGGGGTGGGGAGGAAAAATGGGGGGGGGCAAGGATGATATGTTTTTGGATAATATGTCTTGTTATAATTTTGAAATAATAAAAAAAAGAGAAATAGTTCAAAGGCTGTAGTGACACAGCTTACATACCCCTGTGTTCCTCCAGCCCATAAATGTCAGAGTTATGAGTATGAGCATGGAGATAGCCATTTCACAAGTGGTTTTTATTATTATTTAATGCCTGTTATTCTGGAATCTTAATCTTGTGGGAACACAGCAGACTAGAATAGCATCTATGTGTCTGCCTAAGCTATGGCAAACCCAGTTATCATGATGAAATTATGTCTGCAGATAATGATTGCTGTCATGGGCAGTACTTTGACTCAGTATCATCACCTCTGCCTACCAAATATCTGCTCTGCAAACTCACAGCTGGCAGCAGCCAGAGGGAAGTAGTACAAGACAGATGTCTCCAAAACCACACCCACTAACCCCAACTCCTCCACACAGAAACCAGGACAATGCTTATACATATGCCACACATATGAAAATATTGAGGATCCATTCTGGATCTTTCACAAAGGTCAGACTTTTTGCAGTGTAGTTCTTAAAGTAAATGATTCTGGAATACTGGCTTAATAATGATGACATTATTACATGGGTGGCGCAAGGGACGTGGGTGGCGCTGTGGGTTAAACCACAGAGCCTAGGACTTGCCGATCAGAAGGTCGGCGGTTCGAATCCCCACGATGGGGTGAGCTCCCATTGCTCGGTCCCTGCTCCTGCCAACGTAGCAGTTCAAAAGCACGTCAAAGTGCAAGTAGATAAATAGGTACCGCTCCAGCGGGAAGGTAAATGGTGTTTCCGTGTGCTGCTCTGGTTCGCCAGAAGCAGCTTAGTCATGCTGGCCACATGACCCAGAAGCTGTCTGCAGACAAACGCCAGCTCCCTCGGCCTATAGAGCGAGATGAGTGCACAACCCCAGAGTCGGTCAGGGGTCCCTTTACCTTTACCTTAACAATGACATTGTATAGCAGCATTCCAAACCCTCCTCACCCCTGAAATAAACCAATAGCTTTTGGTATACATGTCAAGTGCAGAAAGGCCCATGGTTAGGACTGCACTATAGGGGGCTGGAACATTTTAACCTGCTGGTGGAAGACTGCATGTCTGAATGCTTCTCCACTAAAAATAATAATAATACAAAACTCCCCATGGCATAGGGAATAGGGCCCACACATACAAAATTAGAATGTCACCTTTGTACCTACAAAGAGTTAACTTTTCATGAGATAGCACTCAAAGATGTAGCTGTCCAGTAATTGCATGAAGTGACACAGTGCAGTTTACCAGTGCATTCTGTATAATTCATATATACCCCACAAGAAGGATCAACCACAGTGATATGAGGAAATCCCAGAAACAAACAAACAAAAAGGAGGAGATCAAAAACAGCTGTAAAACACTGCAGAAGAACATATACAAAAGGCAACTGCAAGAATTGGTAAGTTTCCAACTCATTTCAGCCATATTGTTATCAAGGGAAAATATCCATGCATGAAAACAATCAGGATAGACAAGAAAACATTAGATACATATTAGGAGATCAATCAAATGGCTTAACTTGATAAGAAAACATTGTTATGAAGGAGTAATGTCATTTTAGTTTCTGGTGAACTTTACATGGGTTCTCCATGGATTCTATGGAGGAGGGTCTATTTTTCTAGTTTATGAAAAATATTACTTTTTTATTATGATAAAAAATTTTAGTGGGGTTATTTTCTAATGAGTTTTGGATGAATTTATTGCACATTTTAAAGCACACTGAGTTGGCTTGAGAATAATTATTCATGTGGATTTTAGGATGTAGCTCGTTTAGGATGTAAGGCTATTTGCATGTAAATTATAATATGCATGCTATGCTTTATTTATATATTCTAGTTATTTTGACAGAGGAATATTTTCCCTTGATAAAGACACTACTCAGATGTTTGGGGAGCTTACCATTCATTGCAATTGGCTTATTTTGTGAGTGATATCCCAGAAAGCATTACTCTGGATTCCTCCACAATTCCTTGCAAGCAACTTCATGAATATTATTCCTTGCAAGAGGTTCATGAATATCATTTATTTAGATATTAAATTAATATACTATCCATTAAATCAGACCTCTGGGCAGTTTAAAACATTATTTTTTTTAAAAAATCCTCAACATACATAATACACTACAGTTGAAAGAGCTATAACAGAAAGCTGCTTCTGAGATAAGTAATCATTATGCTGGAAGGCGGAATACTATGGGAAGGGCTACAGTGAATCCTGCTGTTGTAATTATGTTCTTACATACACACAAAATAGTTACAGATTAGGCGTACTTCGTTCTTCTGCAAGATGAGCAGATATCCTTCCTTTTCTCCACAGAATATGTGCTATAGAATGTTATGGGTGCCTTACTCATCTCAAAAAACTATTTGTGAGTACAGACTCTGTGTAAACATAGATGTTTTCAGTGTAAGCAAACTTGTTCCAAAAACTGTCATGATCTAGACACTCAGCAGCATCTTGGCCAGTGACTCAGCAGGGGAGGGGCCAGTTGAATCAGGATGTTGGTAGCACAACCCAGAGGTGCTGGATCATGACCCACTGAGCTTTGACTCCGACAATCAAGAGCCTTAAGCCTCCCAAACCAGAGCCCCCCCCCCCCGAATGTAGCCTCTGAGCTAGACTGAGGGGACAGTATGCTTGACTCCAAGAGCATCTTGTCTGAGTCTGCATTTGACCACAGGCAATGTGTCTAATGGAACTCAGCAAAGAGGCAATGAAGTGCCAGGTTTCAGGCCAGGGGGCTGTGCCTTTGAGATCTCCATTCTCCAGCAACAGGGAAGAACATGGAACAGGTAATCAGGCAGAGGGATAATATAAGAGCCCCATGAGCACCAAGCTCTTGTCAGAACAAATCTTCTCCCTGGGACCTGTCTAGGGTTCTAACTAATCTGTCATTCACCACTGTTGTTCCATAACTCTGGGTCTTGACCTCTGTAGTTAAGTTGCTACACAACCACCTTTGATTGTTCTATACTTCACAATGCTAATTTGTTTGGTACAGTACCCGGTATCTTCTTTGCAACCAATCAGTTTACTAGGTATCACTTGGAAAGGAAACAAGTGCAGACATGTTAAGCTGTCCTCCCACTGCATAGCACTTCAGCAGAACAACCACAATAGCCGGGGTTGTCTTTTGAAATCTTGAGCATCAATGGAAAAGGCATGCCCATGCTGGTTGTTTCAAGGGAACCCAACATTTGGCGCAGCGCTGAAGCCTTCTGACTAAATGATGCCTGCATTATCTGCAGGGCTTAAAAATGGAATGTGTCTAGATTGGAACATTTTTCTTTACTCCTGTAATTACCCATGTTACAAGTGCTAGATTAATGCAAGAGCACTGACACTTCATTGAAGTGTGTTGCCCTTTAATTCCTTCCTAGCCAGCTGTGGGGGTTGTCATGGAGATGTTACATCTGTCGCCCATTTTTTTCAGAGCCTTTTAAAATTAACCAAGGCTGGAGGAGCTTTTCTTTTCCCTGTGTGTGTATGCGTGTGTGTTTGTCCTGGATTTAGTCATCCCCCTCCCGCTGGCCTATCTCCGTCCCCAATTTCTATTATGCAGGGAAAGTTAATAATCTTCCCGATGAGCCTCTCCAGCTGGGGTAAAGCAGAACTCAAACCCACATTGCAAACTCATGTATTAAGTTTGACCCACACCTTGAACCTTTGCTTGGCTGTCTATTGGATACTGAACTGAAACATCCATTCACTTCACTGTACGACAGCCTTGTCTGGGGTGATGATGACTTGGATAATCTAGGAAAGTTACTTGCTGCTTTAAGTAAAAAAACACACACACAAAAAGCAGGAAAGCAATTTATTCTTAAACCTCTTAGGGGAAGACTTTTCCCCAAATACACTCATTCTGCCCTCATTTGTAGTGGAGTCAATTAAAATGCTTTGGACCTCATATTGGAATAATGAGAACACAACTGTGCAGTCGCCCCCCCCCCCCGTCTTCAATAACTCAAAAATCCTGCTGATCAAGGATTATTCCTTCATCATCCAAAGATTTTATGCTCTTCCCTTCCTTCCTTCCTTCCTTCCTTCCTTCCTTCCTTCCTTCATCTCATCTCTCTCTCTCTCTCTCTCTCTCTCTCTCTCTCTCTCTCTCTCATACACACAGAGACACACACACATTCATCCTGATATTGTCGAAAGACCTGAACACTCACAAAATACCAAACCTACTGTAATTCTTAATTTCAGGGAATCTACATGATTCATAATAGCACTGTCAGGGTGAAAGATTAAGTTTCCAAGCAGGGAAAACTGGTGCTGAGCCCATGAAAGTTAATGAGACCTGAAAAAGAAGAAGAAGAGGTGGTGGTGGTAATGTTGGTGGAGGAGGAGCAGTAGCAGCCAGCATTAGAATCTTGGACCTAAACTATTTTTTTAAGCAATTTATTTTGGGGGGAATGGGGTCTTGGACCCCCCCCCCTCAAAAATCCTTTAAGAGGACCATGAGTTTGTGGACCATGAGTTACTCTCAATAAACTATGATATACCAAGGTCTATAAGAAGCTATCAAACTGCTCTTTGGACCCTACATTTCCTAGTAAATATGAAGGATCTCATACATGTGAGAGTGTAGCCTAATTATATTTGTAAGAAAATAAACAAGAGTCAATTCTGCTTCCCTGACAGTTTCTCTCCTGAAAAAATGAATAGGAGTAATATTAAATAAAATAATACGGTGTGCATCCACATAACATAAAAACTGTATATATTTTCAAAACTTTTAAATTACTCATTCCCTTCCAAGACAAACATACCTCTTCCTGATGGGTTTATAAATCAGGAATATGGCAGCCATGGGCAAGTAAATGCATTGCCTTTCTAAAAAAGATAAGCAACTATCCTACTTTTAAAAGACACCTGAAGGCAGCCCTGTTTAGGGAAGTTTTTAATGTTTAATGCTGTATTGTGTTTTTTAATATTCAATTGGGAGCCGCCCAGAGTGGCTGGGGAAACCCAGCCAGATGGGCAGGATATAAATAATAATATGTTGTTGTTGTTGTTGTTGTTGTTGTTGTTGTTATTCCAGCAAAATTCCATTTGCAGCTCCTTTAACCTGGAAAATCACTGGAGTAAAGTGATGGAATTTGGGGCAGTATACCCACATACAGTTCTATAATCAACCCTACTAAGCATCTTCTAATGCAGGAGTATGATACAGTTGATCTTTCAGATGTCATTGGACTCAAGCTCCAATCAGCCTCAGCAAACATGGCCAGTGGTCAGAGATGATGGGAACTGTAGTCCAGCAACATTTGGAGGACAACGGTTTTCCCACCCCTGCTCTGAAGACATAATTTCTGGACCATTCTGAATGACCACCCCAAGACTATCAGGAAGTTGCCTTGCACCATGTCAGACAGGCCGTTGGTCTATCCAGTTCAGTATTATCAGCAATAGTTGGCAGTGGCTCTCCAGGGTTTTTAAAGCAAAGTTCTTCCTCAGCCTGACCTGGAGGTGGAAGGAATGCACTCTTCCACTCAGCAACAGCCCTTCCATTCTGACCGATGACCCTTCTGATGAACACAGTGGGGGAGGTGACTTCGAAACCTGGTCCCAAACATCACAGCTCTTTAGCAATTAAACTCAACCTCTTGAATTGCTCCAGGCATCAAACTGGAAATCAATGCAGACTGCAGAAAAATGGTGTGATACGATTTTCTGGCATCCACGTTCTTTGACTGCAAAGCAGCTGGATGCTGTAGCAGGCAGCTGAATTTTCCAAATAATGGAAATAATAACGGCAGTGAAAATAACGATAGATGAAGGGAAGTTTAACACATGGAGGTCCTTTTTAGATCTGTCTACTGAAAGTGGTTGAATGTGTGCCACATGTCACAAAGCAAAGTGGTAGTGATCCAACAGTGGTGGTTTACAATGCAACTAAACAAGATGCATCAAAAGAGCAAGGGAAAGGGATCTGATCCTACTGGAACCAGTTCTCAAATCAAGGCAAAACTACTTATTATTGCAGATGTGTAGCTTCAGTCAAAAACAACAACTCTGCATCTTGTTTCTCCCTTGTAACATCTATTAATGTGAGATGTGTGATGCACCTATGATTTTTGTTGTTTTTGAAATGTTGATGTGTGTGTTGCCCTAAGTTCATTTGGGAGGAAGGGTGGGATATACATTCAACTAACAACATCATCATCATCAAGTTTTGGAGGAGGAGAAGTGGTGCTGAAGAGTTTGGTAGCAGCTACCCATCTCCTGTTAAAAAGGAGTAGCTACCCATCTCACTGTTAAAAAGCAGAGACACCACCTTGCCAACAAAGGTCTGTATAGTAAAAGCTATGGTTTTCCCAGTAGTGATGTAAGGAAATGAGAGCTGGACCATAAAGAAGGCTGATCGCCGAAGAATTGATGCTTTTGAATTATGGTGCTGGAGGAGACTCTTGAGAGTCCTATGGACTGCAAGAAGATCAAATCTATCCATTCTGAAGGAAATCAGCCCTGAGTGCTCACTGGAAGGACAGATCGTGAAGCTGAGGCTCCAGTACTTTGGCCACCTCATGAGAAGAGAAGACTCCCTGGAAAAGACCCTGATGCTGGGAAAGATGGAGGGCACAAGGAGAAGGGGACGACAGAGGACGAGATGGTTGGCTAGTGTTCTCGAAGCTACCAGCATGAGTTTGACCAAACTACGGAAGGCAGTGGAAGACAGGAGTGCCTGGCGTGCTCTGGTCCATGGGGTCAAGAAGAGTCGGACACGACTAAATGACTAAACAACAACAACCCATCTCCTGTAAGACCCACTACTTCAAACCTCACTGTGCTGTCTGCTTCTGTATCCATGGGGAGATCTTCCTCAATGCCTGTGCCCTGGCAAAATAAGGATGATCACATTAGAAGCTGACACTGAAGGCTATTGAAGCTTCGTATTTATGAAGCCTTCTGAAGAGTCTGAATAGGAGATGAGGGGCACTGTTTAAATGCAAAATATTCATTTCTTTCCACAGCAGCCTTTGACAGCTACACTTCAGGGCCAGAGGCAAAAAGAGACCCCCTCACCTACTGTTGAACAGCAGAAACAATTATAGTCCAGCATGCAAAAGAACTATGGTGTCAAAAAAAGGTCCCTGGAAAGTCTCTCTCTTTAGTTAATTTCAATAGATCTATGGTAGCCAAGTGGTGAATAAACAAGGACCACCAGCTTATTTCCTTGAACTCTACTCAGACATCAGGGTTTGAAAACCGGCAATGATTTCCACTTAACCTTATTTTCCAGCTCCTAAAATACTGTAGTAAGGAAAGTTATGAAGCCCCTTTACAGTTCTATTCAACACTAGTGATGGAGACCTTGACCATTCATGGTACAATTTCCATCACTCTTTTCTCCCAATTAGTTTATGCAGTACCTGAAATGAATGGAAATTGAATGGAATCATATTTTTAAAGAAACTACACACAAATGCTAGCCACTTGCTCCCCTTGAATAAGTTTGTCAAATCATAACTCAAAATTCATGCTATTCCCTTTAAATCTCCAATGAAGTACAGCCACATTTTCTCCTTCTTGTTCCTTTCCAGTCCATTCTACATCTAGTCTTTTTAATCTACCCCATTCTTACCCATTTTTACTACAGCTAGAGTCCAGTAGAAGAGATGGGTGAAAGGTCCTGAGGTGGAATGGGCAATGGAAGTCCCAGTGACCTCATCTCCTGCTCATTAATAATCAAGAACTGTAAAGATTTGTCATGAATATCTAGGTTGCAACCTAGGTACACTACTCATAAACACAACATAATGAGGACATGTGTTTTTTCCACCTTCCTAGATGTGTAGAGCCTATGAAAATATCATTATGTGCTCCTCAATGACCCAAGCAGTGAGACATTCCAGGAGCAATACTACTACTCAGGTTGCCTCCAGACAATCACTATTTTGTGGGGATGGGATTCAAGCACATACCAGAAATACTTACAGCTGGTTAAAGCTCTCTGTCACCTTAGCACAACAAAGCCACTTTAAAAAACAACAGACTGTTTGTAGTTAGGAAAGTGATGGGGAAATGGACTGAAAAGTGTGAGATGAACAAGTCATTACTGGGAAGGCATAAATGCCTCACAAGCAAATCAGAACTGGGGAGCATGCAGGACCACTAGCAATTCACTTTCCCAAAGACTGTAATGATTGAGAAGAGATGTAACGGAGCAGTAACCTGAGGCATCTTGCACCCAAGTTGTTAAGAGCCTTGCCAGTGCAAGCTTTTGAGCACCAGAGACATGTGCTGGCAATAGTCTGCCCCCATCAACAGTCAAGCCACAGCATCTTGAACCAGTTGGAGCCTTCATACCATGCCCAAGGCAAAAGAGCACAATGCAATGACTGAGTCTTGAGGTTAGCAATGCATGAATCACCCTGGCCAGACTTCTGATGAGGTAGCACATGGAGGTGGTAACCTTTGAGTATTGGTGTGTTGTTCACACATCTAGGTGGTTTTGAATTGTGTTAAGGACATTACAGATACCACCTCTGCACTGCTGTACCCCTGCATTATAATCAAGATGTTTCATACATATTGAAAAATACATCTCAATTATTATTTATTTGTGAACAGAGGGTCTACCAGATTAGTGAAGTAGTTTTTCCAAGTGTGGGCAGGTTAAATCAACATCCCTTATAGTCTACTGGCTTCTTACAGAGCTTCCCTCTGCCTGCCACATTCTGAGGATAGCCTTTGGTCTTGGAATTATCATAGTAGAGTGGCACTGCCAAAGTGTTTTTGCCAAAATTTTAACACAGGTGCATTCTGTCCTTGGAGATGAATTGTGCCTATGATTGGATCTATCGTTCGCTCTCTTCTGAAGCCTGCTCTTTAAAATTAGATTCTAAAGACAAGCAGCTTAATGAAAAATTCAATAGATATAGTAAAATGAAATGTCAGAAAGGAAAGCGTGGTTTGTTATATATCCCCAATCAGTGTTTAATTGAGTTGTTTCTGCACTGTGAACATTCTCTGCTCCTTGGTGTGATGGATTCACCAGTCACTCCACCAGGGTCAACTAGGGTGACCATCTGCACCACTTTACAGAAGAGAGCTCTGTATTTGAAGGTGAGTCCTATTTGAAATAGTGTCTGGTCCAACTCTAGTTTAAAGTTAAAGAAGCATCTGAAGGAAGAGCAGGGGTCTTGAAGTTGTCCACCAGCAGTTAGTACCTGGACAGTAGACTGAGCAGGCACCCAGGTCACTGGTCACAGTATTCCCTATGATGGCTAGGTATATGATGTTTCTACTATACACTATTCTACTTATTTGCATC
>NW_028293268.1:0-11170 GCF_964106645.2 Podarcis pityusensis
GACATAACCATCTTGGTCTTGTAAACCATAGTTTATCAGACAAAGAATGAGGCTTATGCCCACATTCTTCCTCTTCTCTCCTCTCTTTGCATGTCTAGTTTCAAGGAAGACTTCTGCTTTGTAAGCAGCACTTAAACAACAGTTTCCTGGTTCACACTTCACAGAAAACTAGTTTAAGAAAACTTCATTGAAATTAGATACTCAAGGAGAGATCATTCTTGGCCCCCAAACCATGGATTATCGGACTGAAATCATTATGTCTGAACCAGTTCAATGTTTGTGATATTGTGTGGCAATGGATATATGTGCGTTGAGCACTGTAAATGTCCATGAGATACTGACCAAAAGCATGGAGAGGTTCAGAAATGAAAACTCTCAGCAAAATGGCAGTGATAAATTTATTACAATCAGCAGGAAAGCCACAAAAGCCTGATGAATATATTAGCAAGTGGAAATGCTCTTTGTAGTCAGGGAAGAGCATGAAACCCAGCTGGCTTTCATGTGGTTAGCCTTAATGTTACCGTGCGTGATAATCATTGTTGTTGAATTATGGATGAGGTTGAGCAATAGGAAGAGAAGGGTGAGCCGGTTTTGTTTGTTTGTTTGTTTGTTGTTTTTAATAATAAGGTAACATGGAAATGTTTCACTCATAAATGCTATGCTAAAAGATGGCAATGACATTCTGAATTTAAGTGGAGGTATTACTCTGAACAAGCCCATATAACCTGGATTCTATATGGTAGCTGGGAAACCGATCTACCCAATACATAGGTATCAGTACTGGCACAAGAGAAAATATTTCCTCCCTGCTCTGGCACTACCAGGTCCTGGCCCCACCTTCTGTGCTGAGGTGGCAAAAGTCACTGTCATTGCTGTGCCACTCACTGTTCAGTTAAAATATTCTAACCAATGCAACTGGGCCACACACTGGACCTTTTTTCAAAATTGGAAGGGTGCAAGGAGGGGAGATGAAGGAAGAGACAGAACTGTCTGATTTTACCTAGTGTTCTGTGCACCATTGAAACAGTTCCCTTCCACTAATGTGACATACCAGCCAAGTTTCATACCTCTACTACACTTAATGCAAACATAAGAAGAACCTACTGAATCAGGCCAATAGCCCATCATAGTGCAGCACCCTGTTTTCACAGTGGCCAGCCAGATTCCTCTGGGAAGCCCACAAGCAGGTCACAAGTGCAACAGCATTTTGCCTGTCTGTAATTCCTGTCAACTGGCTTTCAGAGGCATAATGCATCTTGACGGTGGAGGTAGAATTTATTGCAACATGCAAGCCCCCCTCCATTTAAAACATGTATAAAAATTCCAAGGACTTCACAAAAAAATGGAATGCTACATGATTTGATGATCAATTAGCTTGGATAGCAGTAAAACAACATGTAAACACTTTTTTTAGTTATACTCAATAGTCATAATTAATTTATAGATGCAAGTTGGTACAATAGTCACTCACACATCTAAGGGCCAAAGTAGACCTGGTGCTGGGGGATCCAGAATCCAATCCCTTTTATTATATATTCTATACAGCTACACAAGGCAGAGAGGCCAAATTAGACTGGGGAAATAGCTATGGGGTGGTGGTGTGTAGAAACGAAATTCTGCTTTCCCCCACTCCCAATTTGAAGCTACTGCTTGCCCCTCAGGAGAAATGTAATCTCCACAAGGAAGATTTGTTCTTGAGTAAAACCAACAACAATCCATGATCCAGATGCAATGCTCAGGTAAATATTGTGGTTTGCTGCTCCTGCTCTCACACTATGAAAGGAACATAGTAGAGTGATCTGTGCACTCACAGCAAGTTGTTAATTGTGGCTTACTGTGGTGTATGAACTGGGTTATTGATGCAAAGGAAGTGGCCAGAATTTGTTTGGGTATTTGCTCTGTTTTTCATTTTTCTGTTGTTGTTTTTCAAGTGCTTGACAAATAATGCATCTTTAGATGTTTTAGATCATTTTAAATAGAACCAATGAGAATGAAAATTGTATCTGGATTTTGGAATATAATGTAAAATTCTGATTAAGAACAGTGTGAAATGATTACAGTGGGTTGCAAATATTTCTTTCTCAAATTTACTAAGCTGCCATCCAGTTTTGTTGTTCACTACCAACTTATGGATTGACCTACTCTTAATCATAAACCTTTTCTTTTTTCACTGTTGGAGCTGTTATCTCAGGAGGGTGGTGCTTCCTCCTATATTTCTTTGCTAACATAAAGAGAATAGTGATATTGTGGTTTTCTATCCTCTATTCCTGCATCTTCCAATGACTCTACTATGCCTCCTTTCATTTGTTACACTCATCTCACATGGCTGTGTTTTCTGGTTTCAGCTCTGTGTTTATGCTGGCATTCTACCTGACCTGTTTTGTGATCCTCACCACAGTAATATTTGTTTCAGTCATCTACTCCTGCGTAAAGGTGAGTGGTAGTAATTTGATGGTATGTGTCTAGTCAGAAGTAAGCCCCATTTAGTTCAATGGGATTTATTCTCCGGCAAGTGGGTGGTGATTTGCTCACTATTTTGTGGCAATTTGATTAGTCTTCATAAAGACATTGCCCTGCTGTGGATATTAGATCTCTTACCTGTCCTTCACCATAAGGTCCCAGATTACAACAATATAAAAATACAATATTAAATCCAGTAAAAACAATTTTCAATCAGAGGAATAGGATGGATTGTGTGTGTGTGTGTGCGTGTGTGTGTGTGTGTGTGTGTGTGTGACCAAGTAATACATACAGCATACAGTGATAGCTATACCATGATGATGCTAGACACCTCTGTGGGAAGGGAATTCCACAGTTTAAGGGCTGACACAGAGAAAGCCCTCTCTTGGGTTATCATTCTGTGTACTTCTGTCAAAACTGCCAGAACGGCCTCCTCTGCTCATCTTAACATCTGACAGTCTGTAGGTAAGGAGCCAATAAGATAATTGGCTCCTACATCATTTTAGAGCTCTAAACAACAAAGTGAATAGAAACTAACTATTAACCAGCATAGTTGTTCTAGGGGCTTGAATGGAGCCTCAGCCAGTAATTGGCTGTTGCATTTTGTACCAGTTGAAGTTTCAGGATTGAAGGTACCCAAGCATGGAGTTCAGGGGCTGAGTCACGAAGGACCAAGGCCAGAGCTGGTGAACCAGTCAGAGCTGGAAACAGGCCTTCTAGTCACTAAGGCCACTTGAGTTTCAAGTAACAATGTTGGAATCAAGAGTACCCCCAATTTGCGAGCTCCCTCCTTCCAGAGGAGTGTAACCCTTTTGAGAAGAGGCCATCTCTCCCCCCCCCCCCTTGAACCAGAGAACTTAGAACACATAATACTTCTGTCTTATTGGGCTTTTGCTTCAATTTATTGGCCCACACCCAGCCCATCACCACTTGCAATCACTGGTCTAGCACCTGAACTGCCTCTCCTGATTCAGATGGAATGAAGAAATAGAGCTGGGGATCATCAGCATATTAATAACACCTTGCTCCAAATTTCCTGAAATAGCATGGCTGAGCAACAGCCTCCCTTAAGTAGGAGCAGAACCACTATTACACAGAGTCCTTTGCCTTTTTGTACTCTATAAAGAAAGCATTGTCAGTACTTGGAATGCTGTTTGAATTTCTTTCCAGTAAGAAAAAAAAAACCAGCTAATGGAAAAGTGACTAGTAGTGACTCATGAAATACCTAGTGACAAATCATACAGCTATAGTTATAACCTTTATTTTGCCTTGGTTTGCTGATTTCAGTGCTTAGGCTCTGAACTGTTGCCCTAGCATCCAAAAGTATTTTATTGCTGTCAGTACTGAACTTCTTGATGACCCATTCTGACTCAGCTTCCACATTTCTGAGATAGGCTGCTATTTGTAGGAAATTAGCTTCTATTTCAAATACAGTCTGGTTTGCTAATTGAAAACATACTCTTTAAAGGTGTCATAAAGAGAATAACTAGGTTTTGTGCTTAGACTATGCTTATTCTTAAGAGATTTAACCAGTTTGTTGGTGTCTCAGAGAGCCAGTGTGGTGTAGTGGTTGAGAGTGGTGGACTCGTAATCTAGGGAACCGGGTTTGCGTCTCCGCTCCTCCACATGCAGCTGCTGGGTGACCTTGGGCCAGTCACACTTCTCTGAAGTCTCTCAGCCTCACTCACCTCACAGAGTGTTTGTTGTGGGGGAGGAAGGGAAAGGAGAATGTTAGCCGCTTTGAGACTCCTTAAAGGAAGTGAAAGGCGAGATATCAAATCCAAACAACTCTTCTTCTTCTTCTTCTTCTTCTTCTTCTTCTTCTTCTTCTTCTTCTTCTTCTCTTGTCCAGTTTAAGAACATGCTTAGGTGATCAGTGATAGGGAGGGCAGCCTGCTTGAGCATAGTAGTTGGCTTGCATATAATTCTAAGCCATGGTTTGTTTGATCATTCAAATACTGTCCAGTGATCTAGCTTTGGTTTGTTTACTGCCGACAATCCATGATCTGAAGCCATTTTTTTTTGTTTACTCACAAACTTTGACTTGCTTTAACTATGACTTGGTATTATATGCATATCCAGCACTCTTTCTTAACCATAGTTTGTTTGGCTACTTCATCTTAGAGGCTCACCAACCTACAAAGGCCTGAGGCAAGAACATCTGAAAAACAAAACAAGTTTACACAGAACAAGTCATGGGACAACTTGTGGTTCATTCATGGCTTGTTACATTTTTGTTTGCCCCCTGCTGCTGCATGATTTGGGTGTC
The DNA here is from genome assembly GCF_964106645.2 of Podarcis pityusensis. NCBI lineage: Eukaryota > Metazoa > Chordata > Lepidosauria > Squamata > Lacertidae > Podarcis > Podarcis pityusensis. The sequence continues at coordinate 4,730 of NW_028293268.1, forward strand.
CTGTGTAAATTTCAACAAAGGTGATAACTAGATTGCAAGGCCTGTCCTGCAGGGTTCATTGCTTGTTACCATCATGACTCTACTTATTTCATTTCTATAACAATATCAGTCATTGATTCTTGTCATTTGCTTCTTAGAGTTTCCATTGCTGGATTTTTAAAAATATCGGCCTTCTGTGGGTAGGGCCAGGTAAGAACTTTGCAGGTTAATATCTAAGGAGAATTGAACACCCTGCACATCAGCTGATGTGCATGCAGGAAGTACCCTGCACCCTGCAAAGTAGCTGAACCCGTGGGATTGAACTCCTTGTGCATCACATGATGTGTGGGGAGTTCTGTCCTGCTTTCTGCAGTTGATCCACTTGTGACTCTACCTGCCCCACAACTGACATCACATATGATATCAGGTGTGAGGCAGGTGTGCCTGGTTTGGGAAAAACAGCCTCATGGGCAAAATGGAGAGGCTTGGCAGGTCAGACCTGGTCCACACGCTGGAGTTTTTCCATCCCTGACTAGTGGTTTATGACCTCAGATTTTGTATTCCACATTCCAGAGCAATGAAAGGTAAATGTTAATGGACAAATGGTTTTTCATACATTGCATAACATATTCTTTGCCAACAAATCTGGGTTTTTCTACTTCAGCTAGACCATTTTGAAAAATGGTTTCCAGGTAGTCAAATAACGAGTAGTTAGGTTGTCAAATAGAAGAAAGCAGTTCAAATGCTGACATTTTCCAAATCTGGGATTTGATGAATTTCTGGATTACATAAATATGTAAAATTCTAAATACGTAATTAGCCAGTCCTTGCTTCAGAGCTTGATGGGAGTCTGATTAGGCTGAAAATCCTTACAGTACTCTAAAAAAAAAAATTGTGCAGGCAGAGGTAGTATGAAAAGCCTGCACCTCATGCTGCACATAATTTAAACTTTCTCCTTGTCTGTGTAGAATAGGGTTTGACTGTGATTCATCTGCCGCATTGAGAACTACTTACAAGCTTGATTTAACCACTTGGAAGAACATTGCTAGATTTTTATTATCATCTTACAGTTTATTGCTATCTTTTATTATGTCAGTGCCTGGTATGATAGATGATCTCCCCCCTCCCCACCCCAACCAAAGAAAAAATCTGGTCCAGTGATTTTAGATAGTTCTGTAATGGACACAGGTGAAGGCAGCAGCTTAAAAGAGGCACAGCATTGTCACAAGTTGTATCTGTCTCCTTTTGTAATAGGCACCAGCTAATCAACCCTCCTGTTCATCAAACAGCTTCATAATTGTGCTTGTGTAGGAAGGAAAATGCAACCCTTCTAACCGTGCAATAAAAAAAAGGGGGGGGGAGCAAAAAGGGAGAGGTTGGCGTGGTTAGTCATTGCTAAAAAAGCAATACACAAGCCATTTCTCACTGTCTTCTTTTAAAAAAGAAACCACTTAGAAGCCTAGTTGGTGCAATGATAATGATGCATATTTGAGCTGCTATTTGTCTGTGTCTCAGATTTCTCTCTAGGGATTGAATTGGGGAGCATTTTGATGAGGTGAAATTAACAGCAGGGAAGCCTTTTAGTTTTACAGAACTCAGATATCTGAATTCTAGAAATGTATCCTTGTTATCTCCTTGCATGTGAGATTTGAGTGCTGTGGTGGGGTGAGCCACAAACAAAAACCTATTGGAAGAAGATGTGCAGGAAGCAAGTGAAGGAAAATATGCTCCCCTGAACTCACCAGGTCAAAACTTAATATCGGAAGATAATCTCCAAGATCCCAAACTCACTGGTTAGCCAAATACCATTTAGAGTTAATTTAGTTGAAGTTGATGATTCCTGAACAGCTCCTGTAGAGTAGATAAATGTAAGTAGATCCCAGAGGGTCACAAGATTCAGTACAAGCCAAACTCTGATGGCTTCAAAAGGTGATTAGACAAATTCATGGAGGAGGAGAGTATCCATGAATACTAGTCATGATTACTATGCATTACGTCCAGTATCAGAGGCAGTAACAGTTGCTGGGGAATCAAGAGCAGGAGAGTGCTGTTTAGCTTGTGTCCTGCGTATGAGTTTTCCATAGGCATTGTGAACACAGAATGGTGGACTAGATAGGTCTTTGATCTGATGCTTTAATGTTCAAATCTCTGGTGCCTTTGGACGTTTGAAGACATTTGCCAGTGTTATTGACTACTGTACAATTCACTGCTGCAGTTGTACCTATTGTCCATCTAAACATAGTAAGAGGTGACATGAAGATAAAACTCAATTCTAGCTAGAATCTTGGAAGCAAAACAGGTTATTTCAAAATGCATGTTTATATATCCATTTATTCTGAGATCAGAATCGGATGTTTTGTTTTGTTTTGCACACCATTCTTTCTGGTTCTAATTTAGAAACCATTATTTTAATCAGGGAGCAGCAAGTCAGTATGACAAGTTAGCCAAGCAATTATGCATTTAGCCTTTCTGCTCCGAAAATTACCTAGAGGAAGACAGATGTTCAGTGATCTGGCATGTCAGCTTTTGTACTTTCTAATGTGTATTGTTCTTTAGTGTGCAAGATATTTATCCAGAATCATGATTTCAAACATTTTGCTTTCTCTTTTTTGACCAGCTTTTTCCAGCTCCACTCCAGACTCTCTCAAGGAAGATTGTTCAGTCCAGGACCAACAACACCATAGTTGGGGTCTTTAGCATTGTATTGGTTTTCCTCTCAGCCTTTGCCAACATGGTATGTTACACTGGTTGTTACTTTTATTTAGCATCACTGACCTATCAGTGCCCAGAAGCTGTAGGGTACAACAGAAAGCTTAGCTCCTTGTGTATGTGTGACCAATAAAATAAAAGTAGGCGTGGGCTCAGTAATTTTCCTAATCCTTCTAACCAGTCATGGTTACAACTTAATGTCTCCAGTGCGTTGGCCAATATTATGTCTTTAAAATAGACAGGATCAAAGCAACGCTAATTGTTTCACCTGCAAATGGAGCACTTTCTGGAAATTCCCAGTGCCAGTTTCATGGTATATTAATTAGATGGGTTAGACGATACTTGGGATGTGGGAAAAGGTAGATGATGTTTTGCATACCTGCTAAGCTGTCATTACAGCCGCCACTATTTAACTGGTGGTTTATATTGTCAGGCCCAAGAGCCATCTGTGCTGGACCACTTTGCCATTGTGCAGAGAAGCATCTTTTAATGCATCTCTGCCCTGAGTACTTTCCATTGTAGTTAGCTGTTTTCTCTTTTCCTTGCCTTTCTTTTTGTTAATCTCTTCCTTTCTGCCAGTTCACTTGCAGCACTGTGGATCTCCGTGATTGTGTGGCTGCAGAGTATAACATCACCCCACGTGAGGTGAACATGTGCCATATTAGCTACTCTCCCTCCAATTACAGCCTGGGGACAGTACAAGGATTATGTGCCAGCTCCCAGCCAAGCTGCAATTTCCCAGAGGTGGGTGTGTTTAAGTTTTAAAATTCGTACAAACTATAAGTGGCCCTGTTTTATTCTGAATGAGACAGTTAAAGACTTAGCCCACTGTTGTCTGTTTCAGCTGTTTTCAGCTCCTCTCCATTGTCTTCAGGTAGAGAACTTTTTCCAGGTAGAGGTTCTTTCTAGCCCAGCTACTTAAAGGTAACGGGTAAAGGGACCCCTGACCATTAGGTGCAGTAGCGGACGACTCTGGGGTTGCAGCACTCATCTTGCTCTATAGGCCGAGGGAGCAGGCGTTTGTCCGCAGACAGCTTCCGGGTCATGTGGCCAGCATGACTAAGCCGCTTCTGGTGAACTAGAGCAGCGCACGGAAACGCCATTTACCTTCCCGCCGGAGCGGTACCTATTTATCTACTTGCACTTTCATGTGCTTTCGAACTGCTAGGTTCACAGGAGCTGGGACCGAGCAACGGGAGCTCACCCCGTCGCAAGGATTTGAACCGCTGACCTTCTGATCGGCAAGTCCTAGGCTCTGTGGTTTAACCCACAGCGCCACCCGCATCCCTTAGCCCAGCTACTTAGGATCCTTTAAATGAGAGATTACAGGTTTCAGACCTAGGGCCTTTTGCATACAATATTCTTTTGCCACTGATAATGTGTCAAACCAATTCTACACTGAATTCTCAGCTTTACCACTCCAGACGATAGGTGGGATAGTGTTATTATTCAATGCTGCTACACACCAGGTTTAATGTAGCTGCAGTTTTATACACACTTACCTTGGGGGTTGGTCCCACTGAGGTCAATGACACTTGCTTCTGAGTAGACATGTAAAGAATCACACTGTTCTGATGCGCTCCTTTATAATTAAATACCTAAACAAACTTTTAAAAACTGGGATCAGGGAGTGGCATTTGAAAAATATAAGTCTTGATCTGAGGTGGTTTCTATGAGTTCGCAATGCCACCTTCATTATGCATCTTACGTAGAATTGACTTTGGAGCAGCTGACAGCTGTCACACAAAATTACAAGTTAATGAAAACAAAGATGCATTAAACACGTATGCATATATGATGTGTGTACATTCAAATAGGCTTGCATGCACACATCTTACAGAATAAAAGGTGGACTTTATAGTAGTAATGGAGGACTTCAATTACCCGGATATTTGTTGGATGTCAAACTCAGCCAAGAGCATAAGGTCAAACAGATTCCTCACTGGCCTTGCAGACAACTTCATTGTCCAGAAAGTGGGAGAAGCAACAAGAGGAACAGCCATTTTAGATCTGGTCCTAACCAATGTTGATGACCTGGTTAGTGGTGAGATCCTATGGACAGTAATACTAAAAGGAAAGGGAGCTCATGATGGCTGGGAGTTTGTTAAGAGGGAGATAGTAAAAGCACAACTTCAGGCAATACCAATGAGATGGAAACATGGAAGGTGCCTAAAGAAGCCAGGGTGGCTATCTAAAGAACTTTTAACTGAGTTAAGATTAAAAAAGGATGTGTACAAAAAATGGAAAAGGGGGGAAACCACCAAAGAGGAATTCAAACAAATAGCCAGCACGTGTAGACACAAAGTCAGAAAAGCTAAAGCACAGAATGAACTCAGGCTTGCTAAAGAGGTTAAAAGCAACAAAAAAGGCTTTTATGGGTATGTTCGTAGCAAAAGGAAGAACAAAGAAACAGTGGGGTCACTCAGAGGAGAAGATGGTGAAATGCAAACAGGGGACACAGAAAGGGCTGAACTCCTCAATGCCTTCTTTGCCTCAGTCTTCTCCGATAAAGAAAACAATGCCCGACCTGAAGAATTTGGAGCAAATGATTCAGCAGAGGAAACACAGCCCAGAATAACTAAGGAGATAGTACAAGAATACTTGGCTAGTTTAGATGTATTCAAGTTTCCAGGGCCAGATGAACTGCATCCAAGAGTATTAAAAGAACTGGCAGATGTGATCTCAGAACCACTGGCAGTCATCTTTGAGAATTCCTGGAGAACAGGCGAAGTCCCGGCAGACTGGAGGAGGGCAAATGTTGTCCCTATTTTCAAAAAGGGGAAAAGAGAGGATCCAAATAATTACCGCCCAGTCAGACTGACATCAATACCAGGGAAGATTCTGGAGCAGATCATTAATCAAACAGTCTGTGAGCACCTAGAAAGGAATGCTGTGATCACCAATAGTCAGCATGGATTTCTGAAAAATAAGTCATGTCAGACTAATCTGATCTCGTTTTTTGACAGAATTACAAGCCTGGTAGATGAAGGGAACGCAGTGGATGTAGCCTACCTTGATTTCAGCAAGGCATTTGACAAGGTGCCCCATGATATTCTTGTAAAGAAGCTGGTAAAATGCGGTCTTGACTATGCTACCACTCAGTGGATTTGTAACTGGCTGACTGACCGAACCCAAAGGGTGCTCATCAATGGTTCCTCTTCATCCTGGAGAAGAGTGACTAGTGGGGTGCCACAGGGTTCTGTCTTGGGCCCGGTCTTATTCAACATCTTTATCAACGACTTGGATGATGGACTCAAGGGCATCCTGATCAAATTTGCAGATGACACCAAACTGGGAGGGGTGGCTAACACCCCAGAGGACAGGATCACACTTCAAAACGACCTTGACAGATTAGAGAACTGGGCCAAAACAAACAAGATGAATTTTAACAGGGAGAAATGTAAAGTATTGCACTTGGGCAAAAAAAATGAGAGGCACAAATACAAGATGGGTGACACTTGGCTTGAGAGCAGTACATGTGAAAAGGATCTAGGAGTCTTGGTTGACCACAAACTTGACATGAGCCAACTGTGTGACACGGCAGCTAAAAAAGCCAATGCAATTCTGGGCTGCATCAATAGGAGTATAGTATCTAGATCAAGGGAAGTAATAGTGCCACTGTATTCTGCTCTGGTCAGACCTCACCTGGAGTACTGTGTCCAGTTCTGGGCACCACAGTTCAAGAAGGACACTGACAAACTGGAACGTGTCCAGAGGAGGGCAACCAAAATGGTCAAAGGCCTGGACTTCCGG
>NW_028293267.1:12500-14747 GCF_964106645.2 Podarcis pityusensis
TGCCTGCCTGCCTGCCTGCCTGCCTGCCGCCTGACCAGCGCTCCTAGACAAAGGAACAGGCTCTTGCCCGGTCTACCTGGAAGGCAGGGAGCGGACGGCCACCCTCCCCGCCAGCCTGCCTGCTTGCTCGCCGCACGGTCTGGGGCTTCCAGGTCCACCTAAGAGGAGGAAACGGCTTCCCGGTCTACCCTCCATGGGGCCGGGAGGCGCCGGTCCACTAGGCGGGGGGCGGGCGCGGGCGCGCGCGCCTGGAGCCGCTGCCCGGTCTACCTGCCTTCGAAGGGGGGGGCTCTGGCCGGTCTTGCGAGAACGGTAGACTTTCCGGTCTACCTGCCGGAAAGCGCGGTTCTGCCGGGCTACCTGGCGTACGGCGCGGAACCGCTGGGCGGTCTGCTGGGCGCCGGACCTCGGTGAGTACGGTCTCCCGGCCGGAGGGGCTGGCGGCGTTGCCCGGTCTCCCGCCCCTCGGCTTCCCTCCGGTCTACCGGCCGGGAAGGCTGGGGTTTGCCGGTCTTCCTCCGAGATCGTGGGGGCTTCCCGGTCTACCCACCGGAAAGAGAGGCCCTGCCTGCTTGCCTGCCTGCCTGCCTGCCTGCTCGCCTCAGTGCCTGCGGCTTCCAGGTCTACCTCCGAGGAGAAAGGTCTTCCTGGTCTACCCTCCTTGGGCCCGGCAAACGCCGGTCCACACGGCGGTGGGCCTGGAGCAGCTGCCCGGTCTTCTTGTCGGCGGAGGTGGGCAGGCTGGGTGGTCCCGGTCTTCCTCCGAGATCGTGGGGGCTTCCCGGTCTACCCACCGGAAAGCGCGGCACTGCCGGGCTACCTGGCGCACGGCGCGCGACCGCAGGCCGGTCTACCGGGCGCCAGACCTCGGGAAGCCCGGTCTCCCGGCCCTCGGCTCCCCTCCGGTCTACCGGCCGGGAAGGCCGGGGTTTGCCGGTCATCCTCCGAGATCGTGGGGGCTTCCCGGTCTACCCCCCCGGAAAGCACGGCTCTGCCGGACTACCTGGCACACGGCGCGCGACCGCTGGCCGGTCTACTGGGCTCCGGACCTCAGTGAGCCCGGTCTCCCGGCCGGAGGGGGCTGGCGGCGTTGCCCGGTCTCCCGGCCCTCGGCTCCCCTCCGGTCTACCGGCCGGGAAGGCTGGGGTTTGCCGGTCTTCCTCCGAGATCGTGGGGGCTTCCCGGTCTACCCACCGGAAAGCGCGGCTCTGCCGGACTACCTGGCACACGGCGCGAGACCGCTGGCCGGTCTACCGGGCGCCGGACCTCGGTGAGCCCGGTCTCCCGGCCCTCGGCTCCCCTCCGGTCTGCCGTCCCGGGAGGCTGGGTCCTGCCGGTCTACCCCCGAGGAAGGGCGGCTTCCCGGTCGACCCGCTGGAGGGGCGGGGCAGGCGACGTTGCCCGGTCTCCCGGCCCTCGGCTCCCCTCCGGTCTACCGTCCCGGGAGGCTGGGGCGTGCCGGTCTACCTCCGAGATCGGTGGGGGGGTTCTGTTTCGGGCCAGTCTGCTCGCCGGGCTCCCGGTCTACCTGCCTGCCGGAGAGCCTGCGGCTTGCCGGTCTACTAGGCAGGACGGAGGGCTTCCCGGTCTACCTGCCCGTGCCGGCCCCCCCCCCATGGAGCCTCCAGGTCTACCCGGTCGCTGTAACCCGACGACATCGCCAAGGGTGGGCGGGGTTCGTGGCGACAGCTGCCGTAGAACTTGGCGACTTTGTAGACCGCCGCTTGGCGGCAGCGCAGCAGGTAGGCGATGGAGGGGACGGGTGAGGGCGTGCGGGCGTTCGTCCTTGCAGGGACGGCAAGGGAGAAAAGTCTTGGCGTGCGTGCGTTCCTTTGCGGGAGGGGGAGCATGCGGAGACACAGGGATACAGAAAGACAAGCAGAAATGCGCTCGTGCGTTCTCACACACACTTGATTGGGAGGGAGGGAGGGAGGGAGGGAGGGGGGGAGGGAAAGCAGAGGCAGGCAGGCAGAAACAAAATCTCTCTGTCTCTCATCTCTCGTCTCTCGTCCCTCTCTCTCGTCCCTCTCTCTCGTCTCTCTCTCTCGTCTCTCTCTCCCTCGCTCTCTCTCTGTGATCTATTTTTGGGTCTGTCCTCTCTCTCTCTCCCCCACCCGCAAGCACATCGCCACGACAACCGGTGAGTTGTAGACGCCGCTTGGCAGCAGAGCACGTAGGCGGGAGGAGACGGGTAGGGTGGGGTGGAGTGAGCAGGGACGGCAAGGGATCGCCCTTGGCGATGTCGTG
>NW_028293266.1:0-21482 GCF_964106645.2 Podarcis pityusensis
GTCTCATAATACAAGCGACAACAGAAGTTCGGTGAATGGCTTGATCCTGGTGCATTTCAAACCTGAAGCCAGAAGTTTGAATGTTAAGAGTAACTGCTTGAAAGCAGGAATGGTTTGCTTTGCAACTCGTTTCTTAAAGGGGTTGTGGTCCTTCCTCTTTGGAAGTTTTCAAGCACATGATGGATAACCAACTCTCGTGGGTGCTCTGGCTCTCCTGCATCGAGCAGAAGATTGGAATAGATGCCCTACAAGACCCCCCTCCTAGTCTACGACTCTGTGAATCCCCAACTGCCATTAATAGCAGCTGCGATCTAGCCACTGAAACCAGGCAAGCCATCAAATCTCAGGCTTACATCTATTGTGGGGTCTACATAGGAGTGGACCACAGCAGCTCAGAAAAGAAGCTTCCCCCTTTGAAATGGATTGATGTAGCAGTAACACCCTAAAACCATAAAAGCACTATGGAATGGCTCTGTGAGTTGTTGTCGCTATTAGTTAAACTAGTTAGCTGCTTTAACGTGCCCCAGACACCCCAAAACTTACAAGGAAGGCCTACCGCATAGATACAACAAAGTTCAAGCAATGACATGCCCTTCATCACCATAGCATAATCATTAAAATATGCTCCAACCTGTTCTTGCTCAGGTTTGGTCCATGTTTCTTGTCATTTCTTAAACAATTTAGTATGTTGGCTGGCATCAACGGCATATCCTTAAAAGCATTCTGGAAGCCCACTGGATTAGATCAGTGTGTTTCTGGGAATGAAACACCTGGAGCATTTCCCACTTATGTGGAGTAAAGAGGCATCCAAAATCTGAGTCTGAGTCTTCTCTGAACTAAACAGAGCCAGATCTTCTAAACATTTGTCTCAGGGTTCTGCTTTCTAGATCCATCACCATCTTGCTTGTGCTCTTCTAGGCACAGACTACTTTGTCAATGTCTTTCTTCAAAGGCAATACCCAGAACTTGGCACATTACTCTGGGTGTGACGTAACCAGCACAGAATACATTTCACCTGTTACTTAAGGTGACATTATGCTTCAAGGAATTAGGACTAGCATACAAGAACCTAAATAGTTTGGGACCGTAGCACCTAAAAGAGCATCTTCCTTAGTATCAACCCTCTGGCTGGGGGTGACCCATGGCCATCTTACATGGCTAGATCATAGAATCATAGAACTGTACAGTTGGAAGGGACCATGAGTGTCATCTCGTCCAACCCCCTGCAATGCAGGAATCTTTCACCCAACATGGGGTTCAAACCCATAACCCTGAGAATAAGAATCTCATGCTCTACCAACTGAGCTATTGTAGAAATTTTTCAAACCCTCCAATACTGCAAAAATGAAAATGAGGAAAACATTTATTTTTGCATTTATTTAATATGTTTTTAACCTGTCCTTCATCAAACGATCCCATCATTTGGTCAACAGCATAAAACATTTGGTTATCTCTTAGTTAATAGCATAAAACACTTTCAACAGCACATTTATAATGACTTTTAACACTGGTGTTCTCATGCTGAGGGATTGGTGCCTGATATCAACCACTCCACACTAGTGCTTTAGGCTCTGGTTTTGTCTAGCCTACGGTCGATCCATTGATTTAAAAGCAAATACAGGGTGCAGGCAAAATGTTTCTAGAGGAATTAATAGCTGAAGACAACACCTTTGCTCTTCCTTCCTCGCTGTCATTTTTGGCCTGGAACTGTATATGTGATTCCTCCTCTTTTATTTCCTGCAAATATCTTCTCTGAAAGCTTTCTTTTCCATTAAGCCTTTGACACGACACCTAAGTACTTGTAACAAATAGATGCATGCATAAAAGCAGCGAACCCTCCTGTTTATCTCTGATTTCTCTTTGGGAGCAAGGACCTTTCCTCTTGTTCTTTGCAAGGTGCTATGAAGATTGTTCTTGTTCCAAATAGGGTGATCTGGCTTACACATGAGCAAGAAGTGTCACCATTCGATTAGCTGCTGTTGTTTTTACTGCTCTTAACTGCAGAAGAAGAGAAAAATTCTGCGTTATAAACATGTCATGTGGTGGCGATTATCATATTTATTCTCCTAAGCTAGAATTTATTGCAAGCTGAAGTGAGAGCCATTTGCACTGTCAGAGATTCCATAAATCAAGATATTAAGAAATCATTTGTTTGGTGGGAGACATATACAGTACCTTGCACACAATTTTAAGCAAATGCCTAGAAATTTGAGCAGTTGGTGATAGCACTCCCCAGTGTGGTGCTGCGCAACACAGTGCAAATGCATCTATTTTGAACAGAAGCCCCATCTCTGCTCAATGGGGCTTGCTCTCCAGTAAGTGTGTTTTGGAGTGCACTCGGTCAACTCAAAGACATTAGTGAATCTGCTGGATGAGAGTGCATTCCAATTTAGAACCATATACTGTCCGAAGAGTACGACAGAAAATACTTGAAGGGGGATAATGAGTGAGAGGCTTACAAAGCCTTCCCACTTGTTCTGTAGTTCTTACTTTATTTATGGGGAATTAAAGAAACTGCAGTGGTTTATAAGCACTCCAGGCTAAGAACAGAAGTAGGAGTTCATTTATACTGAAGATGAGTAGGTGGAGAGGGTAATTTTTATTGCCTGCAGTAAATCTGTTTGTTTAATGCATTGACAAAATACTGAGCTTTAAGAAATGCTTACCCTTGTAGGGGGAAAATTGCCCTCATAATGCTGTCAAGGTCAGGGAGTTTTGCTTGTCCTGTCATAAATGTAACTGCTGGTCCCCACAAAGTGAAAATGCCTCAGGGCAACATTAACTTCAGTGCCTAACTTAAATGCACGGGGTATATTTTGCATCTTAATTTCTCTTGCCCATTGGTACTGCCCTGCTTCCTGTTAAGCTTCTTTGAGCTAAAAGAAAGGTTCACAGTGCAGTCTTAACCACATCTATTAAAAAATAGGATTATCCAAGAATTCTGAGAAAGACTAGAGTGGAAATTGCTGGTATTCTCTTACTCATCCCATGTCCGGAATGGAAATCAACCCAGTGAATATGATTGGTATTTACTGTTGTTGCTTTCATCGCACAAATGATGTGTGATTAATTGCATCTCCCCCATTGGTACTGTGAATGAATGTGGTGGAATACCATAATGACAATGACTAAAGCTGTGGTCTCTCTCTTTCTCTCTCTCTGTGTGTAAACAATAGGTGTGCAGTTGCATTTAGATTTCAGGTATTTGTACCAGGATTCAATCCACATAGTAGGATGCACATTGCTATCTGGGAGGGTTGGGTGGGTGACACTCAGGCTGACTGCACTGCTTAGAGCAGCCCCAGCCTGCTTTTATGCCCCGGGAGTGGACCTGAGGGAAGACTACATCCCACAGGTCCGCTCCCCAAGCCACACACCCCAGGACACCGCGGATTGGCCAATTCAAACTATGGGCCCATGATGCTCTGTGGCAGCCAGGAGGGAGCAGTAACCGCTGTAGAAAAATGGCAAGGCTCTGTGGGGCTGAGGAGGTGTTGTGGCAGGCCGCAACTGCCGCTCACCATGGTAGGGATAAGTGGCCATTCTCACAACTAAGTCTATCTAGGTATACACAAATGCATTCTCTGCAACTGTTTAAAACTGCCAAGAAGAACTTGTAGAATGTATCTCATTAGCCGTGTACTGTGACCTGTCACGTTCCTGAGAGACAACATAAGGGTGCCTTGCGATTTTTGACTTGGTGGGACACAAGCTAGGCAATCTGAATTAAAAAAAACAAAACAAGGATAGCTTACTGTCAGCTAGGGGCAAGTGGCAGTTGCAGCCCAGCATGGTTGTGGTTCAGGCAGGGGTTCATTCTCCTGCCCTGCAAGGCTGATGGACGACATCATATCCTTCCCCTGTGGCCACGTGGGTTGCTGGTGGCCTGTCTGTGAGCTGGACCAATCAGGGGCAAGCGAATGAGCATGGCTTGTGTGGCAAAGCGGACTGATGACTTCAGCCCCTGGTCTTTGCTCCATTCTACTTGCTGTACATTTCAGCATGCCACAGCCGAACTCGCCAGCTCAGTCAGAGCTGGATTTGAAATGACAAATCCCTTTGCTTGTTTAAATTGGCCCACAACAGATTAATTTATTTCCCTCCTAAAATTGATGGCCATTTCCATTGGAAAAGAGCGCTGCATTTTGAATTGCCCATATATTTAAGCTGTAATACTGACACATCCTTCTACAATGACCTTTTGACAATCTCTTTTTGGTCTGTTGTCCATTTCATCCCTGTCTCTATTTACTACTCAATATGCCAGTGAGAAATGGGGGTTATATGTTTGCTAGTCAAAGTGTAAAATATGGAAAGGTCAAAGTAGTAAAGTAGCATATTAGGTATAGAAATTATGATTCCACTTTTTCAAGACAAAGTGAGTAATAAGGGAGAGGGTGTTCAGTGGCAAACAGAGGTGCGGTTAGTTGAAAAATTGTGTGTAATATTCTTTTCATATCCAAAAAAGTATGTTTTTTTTCTATTGGGAATTCCATATCCATTTAAAGATTTTACTGTGCAATCCTATGCATGTTTGCTTTGAAGTAATGTCTTCGCCAGGACTTATGCCCTAGTAGGTTTCTCAGATTTCCCCCTAAGAACTCACAAAGCATGGTATTTATGGTTTTTAAGGATGTGATGATGTCATGAGCTCATGTTCTCACATGACTGTCTCCAGTGCTGGAACAACTGGTACTGAAGGACAATATTGTGTGAAGAAAGTTTGTGTATTTGATTTGGTTTTGTTGGTTTTACTCTTAAGCCAGGCAGGATTTGCTCCTTTTCTCTGGCATGTTGTACATATCTCTTTATATCCTTTAATGAATTTGGGGAGAAGATAGCCATTGCTCTTCTCATCCATTCTGTCCCATATCCTATCACCCACAGGTCATCGCCTGACATCAAGCACACATGGAAACTTATTTGCCATGGCAGGTACGCAAGGAGTAGATAACAGTGTTGGGAGACGAATGGGCAGAAAAAGCAACATCTGCCCTGACTTCCATTGCAGAAGGCAGTGCACACTGGTTTGTCTTCAGTGGCTGGCTTAGAAGATAGCAAATATCCCAAAAGCCAGACCTACACAACTTGTGGTAGCACACATATTAATATGCCAGTTCACTAGAGAATTATTCCATTTTTGTTTTGTCTATGATGGGCTGCAAAAACATGGAGGGTGCAACTACCTAATAGGTGTCACAGTCTAACTGTGATCTGTGTTCACCTTGGTAAATTGCAAGTTGCATACGATTGTCTTAAACTGTAACTGTGACTTGGTGAAGGTTGGGTTCTGCCGGGGTTCAACATTAAAATGATGGCATTTTACAGGAATTTACACATGGGAAGTAGCATGACATGATTCTTCCATCCCCCTCTCCCCATTGTCTAAAAGCAACAAAGGTTTGAGCAGAATTATTAGATCAGGGCTGCCATACATCCAGGCAGAATTGTTGAATGTTGGGGGAATTGTCGGGAAAAACCAGGGCATATGGCAACCCATGTTGGAAATGTTGCTTTGTTTGGTGAATTTCCCTAAAAATAGCTTTAAAAGCTTCAATTTTGAGATTTTGCAAAAAAATAAAAATTCTGCCAAAAGCTCACCCACTTCTTGAAAAATGGCAACCCTATACAAGATGCTTCAAATAGGAAACCTACAGTCTGTATCCTCAAAATTAATTCCCTGCTCATCTCCAAGCTCAGCCAAGCTCTTCATTCTTCTCCAAAGCTGTATCCAGTCGGTCAGTCAGATCTGCATCAACATTATAGGATCAATTGTCTAGCCAGCAGAAAGGAAAACATCTTGATGCAAAAACAAGCAAAAGCAATGCTTCTTTCCCCTTTTACTTTGATAAAAAGTTTGTTCAGAAGTAACCACATGTATAATTACAAACATAATTTGCAGCCAGCTGTTTCTTCATATTAGAGGGTGTTAGCCCTGTTTAGATGGTCGCTGAATGCACAGGGGTGGCACGTGCCCTGCACAAAGTCACTGCCATCTGCACAAATCAATCGTTGGACAGGGTGAATGACTCCGAGACTTGTTCTTTGAATGTGAAATTGGGTGTCAGTGCAATTAGGAGAAACTGAATGATGGTTTCCCAGAACTTATCAATATTCTTGCATCTCATCTGCCAGTTGAAGGCTTGCTCTTCACAACCAGCTCCAGATTTTAGTGTCTAGAACAGCCTCCACCAACATGGTGCCCACCAGATACTTTGAACTGCAACACCCATCAGCCATGGGCAGGCACTTGGTTGGAGAAGGTTAGTCAGGCATAACCTTATCTTTTAGGTTTATTTTGCCCTTTTGCTGATCATATATACACTTTTTACAAATTATCCCACCACTCCATTAAAATAAAAACTCAAGACACTGTAATTAAAACAATAATAAAACACAAGATAATCAATGATGATATATTGGTGCACACTGCCCCAGTCTCTGAATGGTGAATGTTCACAGCATAATCACCCCAAAAGGATCTTGCTTCTCCCATAGCCAAAGCCTTGAATTCCAGCAGAAATCAGTCATCTCTCTCTCTCTCTCTCTCTCTCTCTCTCTCTCTCGCCTGTAACTTTTTTCTCTAGGTTACATCATAGCAAACTCTGCCCTGAAACTCTGGCTTTGTCCTTTTAACTATATATGAGCTGGAGAAGGGCCCCACCCAGACCTATTTTTCTAGAAAAGGAGGTGCAGGAACTCACCATAAACACTTCCCTCATTCTCTTAGAAAGGCAATGGCACCCAGCGGAGAGATGCTGGAACTGAGTTCTGGTGAGTCCCAGCTGAAAGAAAGCCCTGCTCTCCAAACCATATAGCCTCCTTGCATTTGTTCTCTCAATGGTCCATCACCCAGACAATTAGCTTTTTACCCTTGCTGGGATTGTAGGGGTCTGGCACAATATATTTGAATAGTTTCATGGGTTAAAAAAGGAAAAGTTCCTTTGCCAGTAGCATGAGTAAACCAGCATGTTTGGAACAGAGCTGTTTTTCCCACTCTGATGTGCTAGTTTACCAAATGCTGTGTGATTTGTTTAATTTATATTTTAAGTGCAGGGACAGTCAAAACAATGATATCTCACCTAGAATCCGAAGTGATGTTGTCTAGAATGGTACCACCTTGGCCTACAAAATCCTTCTGCATATAGTGTAGATCAGTTGCCAGAGGAAGCACCACCACCTGAATCACTCTCTGTCTCTGTAAATGTGTTTTGACGTAGTTTAGATTATGGATTGTGATTTGGGAAACAAATACTTGTTCTCTCTCAAAGCTCTATTTTATCTTAATGAAGATTGGAAAGTAAATTGGGTAAGTAAAATCTTATTAGTATGAAGCTATCAGAATGTATTTCTTTCGTTCAGCTTGATGCAGCTCCATTGGGATTTTGGACTCTGCATCCCATTTTATTGCTAAGAATGAGAAATATAGAAATCCATACAGTATATGGCTGCTAGGTACACTTTGGAAAATGTAATTACTGGCTTCATCCATTTTATTTTATGGTATTGAGTTTAAAGAAGCCAGAAAGATAAGATTAGATATTTACTCAGATATAGCTTGGATAAGATGAAAACCATGTCAGTCTAATTATCCACTGCAGGCTCAAACTAAAAACTGGATTTTTGCTGAGTTCTTGATCTCTCTACAAATCCACATAATAAATCTTCTGGCTGGATATATCCAAATTGATCAGTTTGATTCAAGCCTTTAAAAAAATCAATAGTGTCTTTGAATTTCATAATGTCAGGTTATTTTACTCTGCAAACACTTAGCACTTATACTGATGCTTTCCCCAGACATTCTCATTTTCCAGAAAACTATAGGAAAGCTAGAGATTATTGTTCTTTGGAGTTCCCCCACAGGACTTATCAGAACCAAACAAGATGCAAAATTCACCATTGTCTTTTCCTTTCCAGTGCTGTCTCCTTTCACTGGAAATAGCAATCAGGCAGTAGACTTTCCCTGAGTTGCTGATAAGAGATTATAAAAACTGGAGAGACTTCTGAATGCAAATGATGTGATGGGCCCTTCGGTGATGGCCCCTCCAATAGTCATCTTCCAGCAGTTCCTACTAGTCAACATCTCTTTGGTTTAATTTCAACTCCTAATGAGGTCTTTGCAGTGTGGTCAGTTTAATTTTATACCAGTGGTTTAATTTATTTACTATTTCCGTTTGTAGGCTGCTTACTATCCAGAGATCTTAAAGTGGTTTACAATATGTATTTACACACACACACACACACACACACGGATGAAACTAAGGTGGAATCTGCACACATATAAAAAACGTTCTGGAAAACGTTCTGCTTTTTTAAAGTGTGTTTTTTTTAAAAAAATACATTGAATTTTCCATAAGGCTCACTATCACCCTCTAGTGTCACATTGTATATTGGACTTAAAACACACTTAAAACCTTTTATTTGCAGCTGTATAGCTGAGTCCTAATTTGCTGTGTGCATGGAACGAGGTCGGCTCACACAATAGGACACCCTGCACTCCAACCTAGTGCATCATTGAAAATAATAATAATAATAATTTATACCCCACTCATCTGGCTGGGTTTCCCCAGCCACTCTGGGTGGCTTCCAACAAAAGATTTAAAAATACATTAAAACATCAGTCATTAAAAACTTCCCTAAGCAGGGCTGCCTTCAGATGTCTTCTAAACATCAGATAGTTGTTCATTTCTTTGACATCTGATGGGAGGGTGTTCCACAGGGTGTGCACCACTACCGAGAAGGCCCTTTGCCTGGTTCCCTGTAACTTTGCTTCTCGTAGTGAAGGCTCTCGGAACTGGACCTCAGTGTCCCAGTTGGACGATGGGGGTGAAGACGCGATGCTGGGCCAAGGCTGTTTGAAGACATTGGAGACTGCTTTGGCAATGGTTTCAGACTGATCCTCCTTCATTTCCAAAGCATTTCAGTTACAAAACCATTCTTCCAACAGTTTAAATGACACAAGAGAATTCTTTTGCAAATCTAAGCTTCATAGATTCATAAATCTCACTTACTGCAGGGTCCAGGATTTGGTCAGGTGTAGCATGTCGAATCCACGAGCTGCACTGTCAGGGCTAAAGTCGGGATGGGGGGAGTCACATAGAGTCCTATAACTGGTGTGGAGCATGTTTGCTGGTGTTACTATTGCTCTACCTGTGGCAATGTGCGCAGGAATGCAGTTACAGTCATCTTGCCAAAGAACTGGAGGGTTAAAAATACCTGTCCCTTTCTATCTCTGTTGTTCTCCAGACCATATATATATATATATATATATATATTCCAAAAATTGATTTTTCTCTTCAGAATAATCATGCATATTGCATACCTGGTCCTGAGCAGAATACCAAGCTTGTAATTCAATTGCAAGGTTTTGCTTCCTCTTTATAAATCACTTGAAGTCTGCTCTTATGTCAGCAGAACTCTTCAATTGAATTATGTTCTTCTACTCAATCAAGACTCATCTAAATCATATTATGCCGTTGTGGAGCTTGCTTTGGACGATGGCTCTCTTCGTATCGCAGTAACCTCAATTCATACTAGCTCACCTATGCTGTCATTTTTAACGGTACAGTTGTTTGGACAAGGCCTCTCCTCCTTCCGGAGCGGAGGTGTTGTGGGCGGGAGACGATTCCCACGTCACACAAGGGGCATTATGCCCCCTGCCCCATTCACTTGGCTGGCGCGCCACGCCCCTGGTTGAGCACCCAACCGGGCAGCTTGGTGGGGGCGTGGTTCGCTGCTCAAGATGCAGCCGCGCCAGCCATTGTGCCCATTTGCTCACCTTTTTCGCTGCGAGTCACCCACCCACCACTCCCTTAGGGCTTAGGGCTTAGCTGTCTCTTGACCTTGCTATGGACCTATGGTTGGTCGCCCAGGTTGCCCAGGGGGCCTGGTAGGAATTTTTTCCAGCTGGCAAATTGGCACCGGCCTTTTGGTTTTTTTCACCTACCTCGTAGCAATCGTCACAACTTTCTTGGTATTTGGCGGTTAGGCATTGGAATGTGTTGTTGGTGTGTGGAAGGGCAAGGTGTGGCCATCGCCTACCCCTTCAAATTTGGGTATTTCGTTAAAGGAATCCGGCGGTCGTGGATCCTGTCCGATGCCTGTGTGGCGGGGGGCCATGGCACGACCCTCGGTGACATCAGGGGAGAGCTTATAGTTTTATTAACATCAACAGGCTCCCCCTACTGGTGGTTAACCCCTCTTCAGACTTACCCCTTTCCGAGTGGGTGAAGTCAAATCTTCCGTGGTCCAATGCCTAAGCCAATATCTTCTCACTTACTGTAATCAATAAAGTTGTGGCCTTTTCATGCCCATTAACCTTACACACTGTGTCCACGTGTCTTTATTCCTCCAAGTGGGGATCGGGTCCTCAAACCACAAACTAGGCACTTTGATAACAATTACTGCAATCTTGGACTTTCTTAAGGCTCAATAGGTTGGATTCATTGCAGACCCATTGCAGTCAACAGGGAATAAATTACAGCACCATCCTAATCATGTCTGCTCAGCCCTATTAAATCCAATGGGTTTCAGTCTCAGGCCACAATCTTAATTTGACCAACCAAACAGTAAGCCCCGTTGACTTCAGTGGGACTTTCTTCCGAGTAGGCATGGTTAGGATTGCTGCCTCAAGTCACTAACTTACATCGTCTTGATTTCAGTGACTCTACATTAAGCATGGCTAAGTCTGGATCCAACCAGTTGTTTCTCTGCTGAAGTATATTCGACGTCTCTGTGCAATTCAATCACACTCATCCAGTTTACGTACTATAAATAAGAGGAAAAACTAAAATGGCTAAAACAGAAAAGAAACAGCCTCATACAAAATCTCAATCGCAGAGCCATACAGAAACAAACAAAACTGAAAAGAGCTTCAAAAACATAACAAATGAAACACGTGAGCAAATTTACAAGACAAATTGTTGAGCATAATCTTGATAAATTATCCCAATAATAAATAAATAGGGACACTTTCTGAACAAATATCTCCTCTACTTACCTTCCACATATCTCGCAAAGCTTGTCAGCTTCATCTGCAAAGCTATTTCCCAGATAATTTTGTGCCGTGTTTTAAAAATCACAGCACGTTTATATCTTAATGGAACTTCTGTATATTTTTTATCTGTTCTCGACATGTTACTCTACATCACAGGTTTTAGTTGTATATAATAAGCTGCCATATATTATTCTTTCTTAAAGCAAGGAATTCCAAATTATCTATTAATGGACAATTCCAACAATGGCCATGGTTTAATTTCTATGTGACAAGAGAGAAGACTTCCCCCCAATATTATGGTATATTATGCCTTGTGAAGCATTGTCTTTCACTGACTCGTAAAGGCAGTTTCATCCTGACAAGAATTATCTGTGAAGGCCATCTTTATCTGTGACCAATGCCATTGTTGCTTTTAAATGTATTTTTACTATTGCATTTTTAAAATTATCTTTTATTGCATTATGCTTGTAAATTGTTGTAAAATACATAGGCCCTAGAATGGTGGGATACAGTGGTACCTTGGGTTAAGAACTTAATTCGTTCTGGAGGTCCGTTCTTAACCTGAAACTGTTCTTAACCTGAAGCACCACTTTAGCTAATGGGGCCTCCTGCTGCCGTTGTGCCGCCGCTGCACAATTTCTGTTCTCATCCTGAAGCAAAGTTCTTAACCTGAGATACTATTTCTGGGTTAGCGGAGTCTGTAACCTGAAGCGGATGTAACCTGAAGCGGATGTAACCCGAGGTAAGCTAAAGGTAAAGGTAAAGGTACCCCTGCCCATACGGGCCAGTTGTGACTGACTCTAGGGTCGCTCAAGAGGCAGGGAGCCAGCGCCGTCCGAAGACACTTCCGGGTCACGTGGCCAGCGTGACGAAGCTGCAACTGGCGAGCCAGCACCAGTGCCGCAAATGGAAACACCGTTTACCTTCCCGCTATAAAGCGGTACCGATTTATCTAATTGCACTTAGGGGTGCTTTTGAACTCCTAGGTGGGCAGGAGCTGGGACCGAAGGACGGAAGCTCACCCGCCGCGGGGATTCGAACTGCCGACCTTACGATCAGCAAGTCCTAGGCACTGAGGTTTTACCCACAGCGCCACCCGCGTCCCTGGGTAACCCGAGGTACCACTGTATAAATCTTTATAAAAATAAAATACTACAGCAGTTGATTAAGTTTGTGGGGGATGAAGCCATCTCCTCTTCCTCCTCCTCCTCTTCCCTGAGCTTGGCAGCAGCAGCACTGGCAGGGGAAATAAGGACATTCCAGAACCAAATCAGAAGCTGGGATGGCTTCCGTAATTCCTGGAAAACCGGGACAGTTGGAGGGCATTGCTAAAGGCAAACAGTAATAATTATGATGCAGTGTCAGATATACGTATAGGCTAAACAAGCTATAGTTTAGAGCCCCACTCTCTTGGGCTCCCCCCAAAAAAATTGAAGGAAAGAAAAACTGGTTGTACATTTCCAAAATATAAGTTTAAAAGCAAATAAAATAAAATATACATACAGCAACAGTGTTTTGTGCTGTGTAGGCTCCTATGATGTAAGGAATGGGCCCCGCCTGCTCCCTAAAATATCACTGGTTTGCTCATTTCTATATATAGGGTGCCTACATTCTGCATGGCAACATGTGCAAATGGCTTTAGGTAACTATTAGGTCCATAAATTACCATATAACATATATTCAACACAAAAAACAGTGACAATTTGTTGTCGACAAAGGACAGCTGGACATATAAAGGGCCCCATTACCTTCAGTAGCTTAGGGCCTCATCAAACCTAAATCTGGCCCTGCTTGTAGGTCTCTACAAGCATACAACAGGACAGGGAAGGGATATCACTTTGTAATGACAGCATGACAACATCCTCTTCTCAATCTGCATGTGAAATGGACCTCAAAGGCAAAAATGACTATCCAGGTGCTTTAGCTTTTCTTAAATCACATTCCTGTAAGCCTGAGGCAAGCTACAAGCCCTCTGCCCCTTCTACTACTGTGCCAGTTAAAGGCTGCTGGATATAAGGAGAGTGAACAGAGCACCTTCGTTATGCAAAAGGCATAGCAATTGATTCCCATACAGAGTGATTTAGTCAACAATGGGAATGGCACAGAAGATGTTCCTAGGGGATTGTGCCCTTTCTATATCCCTGCTGATCAGGATTCTTGTCATTGTTCTAATGCTGCCTGTCTTCATGTCACCGAGTTTGTTATTTATTGATTACGCTGACACCAGCAATAAAGAGAGAATTGTTTTACATCTCAGATGAGGATGTGTTTCATGATTCATCATATGCGAGCCAATTGCAAATTATTCTCTCTTGTATTTCCCTATGAAAGCAAATACATAATAAATCCTGACAAGGGATCCTAGAAAAGACTCTATTTCACACACACACACACACACACACACACACACACACACCCCTCCCTCACTACTTCTTTCATTAGAATGCGTAATTTTATATTTTTATTTAGTTTGACAAAAAAATTCTTAAGCCAGGGAAAGGTTGTAAATAAGTGTTTCAAATGAGCAAATAAATTAAAACCCCACCGGGATACTCCACAGACTCGCTGTGTCCCCATACCACAATAATAATAATAATAATAATAATAATAATAATAATACAATTAAAAATATATTTATACCCCACCCATTGTCTGGGTTTCCCCAGCCACTCTGGGCAGCTTCCAGCAAAATATTAAAATACAATAATTCATCAAATATCAAAAGCTTCCCTAAACAGGGCTGCCATTCTTCACAGATGCCTGGTTCATAGTTCTGATCAAGAAGTAATTGCCACTACAACAGGAAGGTAGATAGGAGTTGAGGGGTTATTTGAGAAAATCTGCATTATCCATCACATTGGTATGCCACCCATCTTCCTCTGTCAGGCTCAGGGAATCAGGTCCCTCCCCCGGTGGCAGCAAAGAAGCAGATAAAAAAAGGAAGAGTTAGTTTATTCAATAGTTTATTCAATAATCACAGCAAGGGATGTCAATATATTAGCTAGCTATTCCAGTAGGTCTGTTTCCCATATGGTTTGGTACCAGTGGTCCATGCTGACTGCCAGGTCCCTCTAGTGTCTAGATATGATGCCCCTAGCTGCTGATAATAGGTGGCGTATGAGTTCTTTGTAGTGTGAGTTGCTGTCTTGGGAAATGTTTAATAGTCCCAGTTCTGGAGTTGCTTCTAATACCTGTTTTGTTATTTTGCATATTTCTTGTAGGAGCGATGTCCAAAAATGGTTGGATTTTGAGGCATTCCCACCATTTGTGGATATATATGCTTGTAGTGGTGAAACATCTCCAGGATTTAGCTGAGGTTCCTGGGTGTATCAGCAAAAGCGGGCTTTTTTTCATGTTATGACTAACCCACAGTTAAGGGATTGGGCAACACACAAATGTATAATTCACCCAAAACAGATATGGTTGGAAGCATCCAATTACCTCATGTCCACTCTGGAGGAGAGGGAGAGTATTCAAGCCTGAGATAAAAACAGGGTAAACTGCAGAGCTGAATAGAGATCTGTAGCTAAGTTTCCCCTCAATGAATTCTAAGCGTCATCACCTGACAAAATATAGCAACAAACCACTGTGTTGGTAATTCTCCACAACATCAAGAGTTGCTACGCACTCTGTGTGGGGCTACCATTGTGCCTGGTTGAGAAGCTTCAACTGGTAAGAAATGTTGCTGCTATACCATTGATGGGGATAGAGTACTGCTGGGGCAGAACTCCAGCTTGCGGGGCCAGACTCTTAATCATTTGGATGCAGGTCTGCCTGATCCCTTATACCCCTGCCTTATCACTGAGTTCTTTGGGCAAGTCTTTCTTATTCTGGCAGGCATTTGAAGGTAGGGTTTTGGTATGGTTTTGGTTCTATTGTTTTATGGTTTGCATTAACATCTAGTACACGTAGGAGTACGACAAGGTTGTATATTGTCTCCCTGCTTATTTAACTTATATGCAGAATTCTTGATGCGAAAGGCTGGACACAGTGGCACAACCTTGATGGCAGAAAGTGAGGAGGAATTAAAGAACCTTTTAATGAGGGTGAAAGAGGAGAGCACAAAATATGGTTTGAAGCTCAACATCAAAAAAACGAAGATCATGGCCACTGGGCCCATCACCTCCTGACAAATAGAAGGGGAAGAAATGGAGGCAGTGAGAGATTTTACTTTCTTGGGCTCCATCATCACTGCAGATGGTGACAGCAGTCACAAAATTAAAAGACGCCAGCTTCTTGGGAGAAAAGCAATGACAAACCTAGACAGCATCTTAAAAAGCAGAGACATCACCTTGCCAACAAAGGTCCGTATAGTTAAAGCCATGGTTTTCCCAGTAGTGATGTATGGAAGTGAGAGCTGGACCATAAAGAAGGCTGATCGCCGGAGAATTGATGCTTTTGAATTATGGTGCTGGAGGAGACTCTTGAGAGTCCCATGGACTGCAAGAAGATCAAACCCATCCATTCTGAAGGAAATCAGCCCTGAGTGCTCACTGGAAGGACAGATCCTGAAGCTGAGACTCCAATACTTTGGCCACCTCATGAGAAGAGAAGACTCCCTTGAAAAGACCCTGATGTTGGGAAAGATGGAGGGCACAAGGAGAAGGGGACAACAGAGGATGAGATAGTTGGATAGTGTTCTCGAAGCTACTAGCATGAGTTTGACCAAACTGTGGGAAGCAGTGGAAGACAGGAGTGCCTGGTGCCTCACGAAGAGTCGGACACGACTAAACAACTAAACAACAAACATGTAGGGGAAAGCACATAGAAACCATTACTGCAAATTTCACTGAATATTTGAAAACATGAGAAACACACCTTGATATCAGTTTATTATGTTTTGTACTAAATAAGTAATGTGTGCAATTTTGAGATAACATTGCAATATGAATGTTTCATTTCTATTAATCACAATTACTAATTTCTCATTTTAAATAGTGAGTAGTGATTTTCACGCAAGGTCATGTAAATTCTGTTTCTGGTTAAAATTTTGTTATCTCACTATTATGCTCTAAGGACTAATGAAATAGAAGTTTTTAGCTGGGTTTTCAATGTGGTTGTTTCAGTTTACATCAGGTTCTGTGTAGCTGCTTCTTATTCTTTATCATACACATAATGACACAGTATATATGATGCTTTAACAGAATTAAAAACCAAAAACAAAGTTAGCAAGTGTCAGAGACATATCATTGCCCATTCCTGTATTTTGACAGTGGAGGGATAATAGAAGGAAGGAAAGAAAGACCTTTCACCCATGCAAAAGGAGTTTCCATTGGGATATAACTTGACAAGCTATATTTATTTTTAATATTAAATATTAAATACATATAAAGTAAAGAAAAGGATGATTTTTTTCTATGTAAGTGATATCTAGCTTTGCATATATTGTAGTGATGGAAATGGACTTTATCCTATTCAGAAAGTATCAGAATTTAAATTTTTCAGCTTTCTTTCTTTCTTAAAAGCAAATCACTCAGGATCACAGTTTAATTAAAATAAACTCTGTAATAGAAAAGGGACCGAAGGCTCTTACAGATAATGTTAACTTGCTATTAAAATCACTCATGGCAAGCACAGCTCCAGAAGCTTCAGATTAGGATGCAATTATTGGAGACTTTGCAAAGTGCGTGGGACAGATTCTCCAGCTCTTGTGCTTAGCTTTATGGAGTAATACCACAGTGTGCAGGTGGGCAAAGCAGGTGGGCCCTGCTTACAAAATAGATTGAGATTAACAGCACACTCCTATACCTGCCTAACGCAAAGAAAGTCCCATTGAGTTTAATGAAGCACAGTACAGCAGCCTGAAGAGTCAACTCAGTATGAATTTCTTTCTGAATAGACTCGTCTAGTGACTCACAATTGGGCTGCAGAGTTATGGGGAGCTGATGCTAGAGATGGAAAAATCTGTCCATTTTGGTCCTCCAAGTTCCTCATTTTTCCAGTCTTAAATTCAGTTCTCCGCACATCTGAAAGAATGTTCAATTTTCAAAAAATAAAATCTCATGAAAATTCACCAGCATTTTAGTGTGAATTTCTGATAATAAACACATTTTTTATGCAGTTTTGACTAATATACAATTTTTTACAAGCACTTGCCCCACTGCAATGCATTTCTGTATGTTAATTTCACAAATGCATGCATTTTTATGCACATTTTAGTGTAAAATATAGATTTTTGTACACATCATTTGGCTGGAGATCCTCATTGCAAAATTCAAAGAAGTACCAGTGTCAACGGATGGCTGCTTCAGTGCATATATTGCTTTTAAACGTGCATTTTTAAAGAAGAACAACAACATGTATTTCATAGATTTTCCTTTAAATCTGAAATGAGTTGAACTTCTGTCCCAAAGTAAGAGCAATAAAACATACCTCTTCATGAATCTCACAGTTGTGACACTTGCATGCTACGTGGTAACAAAAATGTTCTAGATAAAGGTAAAGGGACCCCTGACCATTAGGTCCAGTCGTGACTGATTCTGGGGTTGCGGCGCTCATCTCACTTTATTGGCCGAGGAAGCCGGCGTACAGCTTCTGGGTCATGTGGCCAGCATGACTAAGCCACTTCTGGCGAACCAGAGCAGCGCACGGAAACACCGTTTACCTTCCTGCTGGAGCAGTACCTATTTATCTACTTGCACTTTGATGTGCTTTCAAACTGTTAGGTTGGCAGGAGCAGGGACCGAGCAACAGAGCTCACCCCGTCATGGGGATTCGAACTGCCGACCTTCTGATCAGCAAGTCCTAGGCTCCGTGGTTTAACCCACAGCGCCACCCACGTCCCTTAAAAATGTTCTAGATGGCTTTAACTACTAATAGAATTATAGAGTTGGAAGAGATTCTGTGGATCAACTAGTCAAATTTCCTGCAATGCAAGAATATGCCGTTGTCCCATACGGGAATCAAACCTGCAACCTTGGCAATCATCAGCACCATGCTCCAACCAACTAAGCTATCCAGGCAGCACTAACATAAAAATAGCTTAGTACAGGCATGTCTAACAGGTCGATCGCAATCTACTGGTTGGTCACAGGGTGTTCCTGGTCAATCCTGGTCGATCTTTGTACGCTTAGCAATCTATCCCCCCAAAAAAAACAACTCAGCAACTCTGGCTCCCTAAAAAAAGCTCAACGAAAAAGCTCAACGAAAAAGCTCAACAAGTCTGTTTTTTTTATATACTGTGAGTCGATCGCTGTCTCTTGAGAGTTGGACGTGTCTGGTTTAGTACAACACACATAACCACATAAATGTACCACAAAGACAGCATAAACACAGCAATCAGTATAGCGGAACAACCATGTTGAGATGAAATATGCCACCTGAGAAGGAGCACCGGCCCCAACGCTATTTTCCAGTGAAATCTCACATGCTTCACAATATCACATGTGATCTGGGTGAGATCTCATTAAATCTCCCTGGAAATTGGTGCCAATGCCAGCACTGCTTCTCTGCTGGGGACAGGGGTGGCAGGGCCAGCAGGGCATATGTTGGGGCACCGCCTTGGGGGCTTCCGCTACCTGAGGCAGTTGCTTCACTCTGCCTAATGGTTGTGCCAGCTGTGGTCCAAAGGTCTCAGAAGCCTGCTGTGCAGTAATTCAGAGTAGGGTTTTTGGTGTGGCTGCCTCTGTTCTATGGAACAGCATTCCTGGTGAGATATGGCAGTTGCCAGCTATTTGCAGTTTCTGAAAAGGACTGGATATATTTTTATTCAAACTCGTTTCCCAAACTAGATAAACACGTTTTTACCACAAGTGCCCACTTGATAGGCTTCAGTTTTGTTTAAAATTTGTTTTTTTTTGTTTTTGTTTTTTAACTGTGTTTAATCTTCTTAAATGTAAATCACTCTGAGGCACCGATTTGGAAGGTGATTAATAAATCAGTACTACACTTATTATTAATATTAACAATAACATCTGCGTAAACACATTAGGATGGTGATGCACACTGAATAACTACAGTACTGGCTTTAAAACATCTCATTTTAATTCTTAACTACGAAATTGAATCCACGCTTCCCCTTTTGCTCATGGAAGGGCTCTTAAGTCAACAGATGACTCTGTGAATGGAATAGGGAGGCGAGGCAAAAATAAAGAGAGACCCAAGATTTGTTCCATTCCATGGCAGAGTATTATTCTGTACACTGGGAGGAATAAAACTTGAAGGCTAGCAAATGAACAGGTAGGTATGAATAATTCACTCTTGTTCTTATTAGATGAAAACAGTCCTGGATTTTAGCAGGTGGCCACCGTGGGACATTCAGCATCATGTGTCAGGGCTCAGTTTGCTTCAGTGGTTACAGTTAAGATTAGAGAAACTAATGGAAAGATTTAAGGGAGGTGGGGAAACAGCCAGCTGGAATTGTTATTATGTTGTCACAAAAACCTGTAAGTTCTCCGGAGAAAAGTAAATTCTCTCTAATGCAGCCTAAATTGTTCCAATGGAGCAACAGGTTGTCATGTAGCTGAGATCCATTGATAAAGCAGAAATGTACTCCCTTAAGTACCAAGCCATGATTTATTGAAAAACAACGGTAATTCGCAAGCATTGTCCCCCCCCCCAATGAAAATGTGAATGCATTGCTTGATTGTAATGGTTATACTTTTCTTCTGAGCACAATTATTTCCAGATATCCTCATTCTACAAGATTATTCTGTCTCTAGTAAGACTACCTGTGTTGCCTTGTTTTCCCATTAGATGTTCAGTTAAGCCGGTAATGAAAAAGCTGTCACCAAAGGTTTGCTTATTTTTTTAATGAATGCTTCAGGCCATGGAGTTTTTCATCTCAAGTTCTCTGTTAGAGATCTCATATATTATAATAGCTAGTGCAATGGCTGGGCAAACACAAACAGCATGATAACACTACAGAACTCCATAGAGATCAGTCCCTGAAGGCAATTTATTCTACAATAGCCGGGTATTCTGTGTTGAATCAACCCTGAGATCATCAATAAGACAAAGGCTCCCGTGCAGTTAAGAAATGTTGTTGGACTCTTCTGACATTGTATATATGTACACATATATGCTATATATGTACACATACAGATGGATGTGAAAATTCAGGTCTCATGTGAGAGGGAACCGAAACACAACTATTCTTCAAAATGTGCACTTGAATTTTGCAATGCAGTTCTCCAACCAAGCAATGTGCACTGAAGGGTATATGCTAGGGTAAAGTGTGCATGAAAAGCACAAATTAGGGGAAACAATTGTGCAAAAAAAATATGCACATTAGGTGAAATTTGCTGATTAAATAGCTGTTATCTGATCCATTTTTATTTATCATTTTAAGCATCTTTAAAAAGTTCTTTTAATTCTTAGTTCTTTTAATTGCTCCATCAATAATTGTTGCATGACACAATCAGTGGGGTGTTTTTCAGTATTTTCACCATACTGAGTGCTTAAGAGAATCTCTTAGAATTGGAGAATCTCTTAGCTGTTAGATTTCTTTGGTATGTATAATTAGAACACACTTTTGTTTGTTTTGTTGTCAGCCCCTTAACGGTGCCTCCTCTTAAGCCAGCCATTGGTTAATATTTCAGATGAATATTTTAACCAGCAGAGAGATAGTCTCAGTAGTAATTTATAGGAGTTTCAGAAATATTGAAGAAAGGGGGATTCAGCTGATTTTTGCCCCAGGGGCTATTAAGTGGGGCAAGATTGTGGTTCTTCCACTCCCCGGTCATTCACCCGTCCAGTTCCTTGAAGATTTCTTGGTCTCATGGTAGAAGAGCATCGCTTCCAGAGCATTGGAAATTAATCCCTGTTTTCTCTGTTCTTCAGAGATAATACAATAGGGAGTAACTATCGCTAATTATCTCCATCAACCTAATTATCTCCATCAATGGAGCCTCAACAGAGACTGATTCCTCCCCAGAAGTCCACAGCATTTCTCCATTTTCTCCATGCAAAGGACCTACTACTTGCTTGTTCTTCCTCTTGCTTCAAACATAGCCAAAGAAGCATTTATTATTATTAACCTCTCTAGCAAGCCTGAGCTCATTCTAAGCTTTGGCTCACCTGACCTTCTCCTTGCTTCTCATGTATATTCTTACTTTGGGATTCCTCCTTTCTTCCCTTTCTTATACATGCCCTTCTTAAATCTCAGCTCACCTGTAAGCTCCTTATGCAGCTACACCAGTTTCTTTAGATGCCTCCCACTTTTCCTTCTTGTTGGAATTGTCTGCGTTTGTGCTTTCAATATTTCACCTTCATGAAACTCCCACCCATTTTGGACTCCCTTCTCTCTGAGTATTTCTGATCATGGGATCTCATCTAATAGTTCCTTAAGCTTTTTAAAATCAGCCTTCTTAAAGTCCAGAATGCGTGTCCGACTACACTCAGCTTTCCCTTGAGAGCCAGTATGGTGTTGAGAGCCAGTATGGTGTAGTGGTTAAGAGCGGTAGTCTCGTAATCTGGGGAACTGGGTTCGCGTCTCTGCTCCTCCACATGCAGCTGCTGGGTGACCTTGGGCCAGTCACACTTCTTT
>NW_028293265.1:0-47891 GCF_964106645.2 Podarcis pityusensis
ATGAAGAGGAACTTTGGGTCGGTCTTATTCAACATCTTTATCAACGACTTGGATGATGGACTCAAGGGCATCCTGATCAAATTTGCAGATGACACCAAATTGGGAGGGGTGGCTAACACCCCAGAGGACAGGATCACACTTCAAAACGACCTTGACAGATTAGAGAACTGGGCCAAAACAAACCAGATGAATTTTAACAGGGAGAAATGTAAAGTATTGCACTTTGGGCAAAAAAAATGAGAGGCACAAATACAAGATGGGGGACACCTGGCTTGAGAGCAGTACATGTGAAAAGGATCTAGGAGTCTTGGTTGACCACAAACTTGACATGAGCCAACAGTGTGACGCGGCAGCTAAAAAAGCCAATGCAATTCTGGGCTGCATCAATAGGAGTATAGCATCTAGATCAAGGGAAGTAATAGTGCCACTGTATTCTGCTCTGGTCAGACCTCACCTGGAGTACTGTGTCCAGTTCTGGGCACCACAGTTCAAGAAGGACATTGACAAACTGGAACGTGTCCAGAGGAGGGCAACCAAAATGGTCAAAGGCCTGGAAACGATGCCTTATGAGGAACGGCTAAGGGAGCTGGGCATGTTTAGCCTGGAGAAGAGGAGGTTAAGGGGTGATATGATAGCCATGTTCAACTATATAAAAGGATGTCACATAGAGGAGGGAGAAAGGTTGTTTTCTGCTGCTCCAGAGAAGCGGAGACGGAGCAATGGATCCAAACTACAAGAAAGAAGATTCCACCTAAACATTAGGAAGAACTTCCTGACAGTAAGAGCTGTTCGACAGTGGAATTTGCTGCCAAGGAGTGTGGTGGAGTCTCCTTCTTTGGAGGTCTTTAAGCAGAGGCTTGACAACCATATGTCAGGAGTGCTCTGATGGTGTTTCCTGCTTGGCAGGGGGTTGGACTCGATGGCCCTTGTGGTCTCTTCCAACTCTATGATTCTATGATTCTATGATTCTATGATTCTATGTCTGCAAACATTTTGTAATCCACATTAAGTAACGATATAGGGCGGTAGTTCTTAAGCTGAGTCTTTTCAGTCTCTGTTTTCGGTATAAGTGTAATGTACGCCTCTTTCCACAACTCTGGTGCCTTTTTCCCTTCCAATATTTCATTGCAGACTTCCTTCAAAGGTTGTAATAGCCACTCTTTCAAAGATCTATAATATCTAGAAGTCAGCCCATCTGGTCCTGGAGATTTGCCCAATTGCATATTGTGAATGGCACCTTCTACTTCCTGTTCAGATATTTTATAGTTCAACATTAATTTGCTTTCTTGGGAGATTTTTTGTAATCCATTTGTCTTCAAAAATCGGTCTATGTCCATTTCTTTCTGTGGCCCTTGTGTGTATAATTGTTTAAAATACCTCTGGAAACAGTTTCTAATCTCGATTGGGTTATGTATATTCTTTCCTTCCACTTCTAAGTTTGTAATAGTATTTAATTTTTGTCTTTTTTTCATTTGCCAGGCCAACAGTTTCCCACATTTGTTAGCTGATTCAAATGTTTTTTGTCTCATTTGTTTAATTTTCCATTCTATTTCCTGATTCATCATTTCCATATATTGTACTTGGTATAATTTTATTTCTCTCAAAATCTCCTGCGACTTTGGTTTTGCTCTCAGTTTCTTCTCACTTTCTTTTATTTTCTCCAAAATTTTATCTTTCTTCTCATTTTGACTTCTCTTCTTTATTGCATTCTGTTGTATCAGAAACCCTCTCATGACAGCTTTGCTTGCATCCCAGATTACTCTTTTTTCTACATTGGTGTTCATATTTATTTCAAAATAGTCTCTCAAAGTTTTTTGGGCCTTTTTATACACTTCTTCATCTCTAAATAAGGTGTCATTCATCCTCCATCTGAAGGAGCCAGTTGATATTTGTTTCATCTCCATCCTTACAGCGTTATGGTCGGAGCAAGTTTTTGGGCAGATTTCCACTTTCTTTATCTTTGGTGCCATTCCTCTAGTTACCCATATTTGGTCAATTCTAGTCCATGTCATCTTGGCTTCAGAGAAGAAGGTTCCCTCTCTTCCCAAGGGGTTCTTTACTCTCCAAATGTCCACTAAATCCATATTGTCTGTCATCTCAAAAAATGTTTTTGGTAGTCTACCATCCTTGGTAACTACCTGTCTTTGTGCCTTGTCCATGTTTGTAGATACTACTCCATTCATGCCCCCCATCAAAATCAGATTGTAATCCAAATAGTCCAATAAGATCTCATGCAACTTTTTAAAGAATTCAGATTTCCCCTCATTCGGTGCATAAATTCCTACGATCAAAAATTTCTCTCCTTGAACTTGAATTTCGATTGCCAAAAATCTGCCTTGTTCATCTTTAAAGATTAATTTCGGTAATAATCTCTCCTTTGCATATATCACAACTCCTCTTTTTTTAACTTTGTCAGATGAGATAAACTCCTGTCCCAGTCTTTTATTAATCAGTAGTTTCCTGTGTAGCCTTGTTACATGTGTTTCTTGTAAACAAATCAAGTCCAATTGTTCCTTTTTTAGTAAATGAAAAACACTTTTTCTCTTTCGAGGAGAGTTCAAACCATTACAATTCCAACTTAACAGTTGCAGAGCCATGATGGGGTTACTTCACTTTGCCTCCAACTGCGCCACGTGTCTGTTCTTGTTCTGTCGCTGGTGTCTCTTTCTCTGGACCGTGCAATCCAAAAGATAAGTTTGCTCTGTCTAGTATTCCTTTTTCCAGTGCTTTTGGCTCTTCTCCGGATTCCACTTCTTTCTGTAGATCTTCTACGTAATCTTTCAAAAACCTATCTTTATCGTTGACTGATCTTATTTTTATCTTTCTTCCTTTGTATTTAAAGGATAGGCCTTGAAGAAATTCCCACCTAAAGATAATTCTATTTCTTCTCAACAGGGCAACTAGGTCTCCGTACTTAAGCCTTAAGTCCAAAAGATGTTTTGGAATGTCCTTAAATATCTCCACACTTGAGTCGTAAATGTCCAAAGTCTTTTGATAGTGCAGATTCAAAATTTTGTCTCTCTCCTCTTTTGTTCGAAGAGTAATCAAGCAGTCCCTCACCTTGTTCCTCCTTTGTCCTCTTCCAAGTCTAAATGCATTCACTATCTTAAATTCTTCCTTCCCCAAATCCTGTTGCCAAAAATCTGTAAATTCCTGTGTAAGAAATTCAGCCAAATTATCTTTCTCACGTTCTGGTACAGCCCTGATTCTTAGATTCCTTTGTTTC
Source organism: Podarcis pityusensis (assembly GCF_964106645.2). Classification (NCBI taxonomy): domain Eukaryota; kingdom Metazoa; phylum Chordata; class Lepidosauria; order Squamata; family Lacertidae; genus Podarcis; species Podarcis pityusensis. Next base: position 3,227 of record NW_028293265.1, read on the forward strand.
TCTTTCAATTCAATCATAGAGCTTGCAGGGCAGCAGTTGAAGAAGGAGCAAAAAGGGTTTTCTTGTGTGTGTGTGTTTCTACAATCTCAGAACCACTGGCAGTCATCTTTGAGAATTCCTGGAGAACAGGCAAAGTCCCGGCAGACTGGAGGAGGGCAAATGTTGTCCCTATTTTCAAAAAGGGGAAAAGAAAGGACCCAAATAATTACTGCCCAGTCAGTCTGACATCAATACCAGGGAAGATTCTGGAGCAGATCATTAAGCAAACAGTCTGTGAGCACCTAGAAAGGAATGCTGTAATCACCAATAGTCAGCATGGATTTCTGAAAAATAAGTCATGTCAGACTAACCTGATCTCGTTTTTTGACAGAATTACAAGTCTGGTAGATGAAGGGAATGCAGTGGATGTAGCCTACCTTGCTTTCAGCAAGGCATTTGACAAGGTGCCCCATGATATTCTTGTAAAGAAGCTGGTAAAATTCGGTCTTGACTATGCTACCACTCAGTGGATTTGTAACTGGCTGACTGACCGAACCCAAAGGGTGCTCATCGATGGTTCCTCTTCATCCTGGAGAAGAGTGACTAGTGGGGTGCCGCGGGGTTCTGTCTTGGGCCCGGTCTTATTCAACATCTTTATCAACGACTTGGATGATGGACTCAAGGGCATCCTGATCAAATTTGCAGATGACACCAAATTGGGAGGGGTGGCTAACACCCCAGAGGACAGGATCACACTTCAAAACGACCTTGACAGATTAGAGAACTGGGCCAAAACAAACAAGATGAATTTTAACAGGGAGAAATGTAAAGTATTGCACTTGGGCAAAAAAAATGAGAGGCACAAATACAAGATGGGGGACACCTGGCTTGAGAGCAGTACATGTGAAAAGGATCTAGGAGTCTTGGTTGACCACAAACTTGACATGAGCCAACAGTGTGACGCGGCAGCTAAAAAAGCCAATGCAATTCTGGGCTGCATCAATAGGAGTATAGCATCTAGATCAAGGGAAGTAATAGTGCCACTGTATTCTGCTCTGGTCAGACCTCACCTGGAGTACTGTGTCCAGTTCTGGGCACCACAGTTCAAGAAGGACATTGACAAACTGGAACGTGTCCAGAGGAGGGCAACCAAAATGGTCAAAGGCCTGGAAACGATGCCTTATGAGGAACGGCTAAGGGAGCTGGGCATGTTTAGCCTGGAGAAGAGGAGGTTAAGGGGTGATATGATAGCCATGTTCAACTATATAAAAGGATGTCACATAGAGGAGGGAGAAAGGTTGTTTTCTGCTGCTCCAGAGAAGCGGAGACGGAGCAATGGATCCAAACTACAAGAAAGAAGATTCCACCTAAACATTAGGAAGAACTTCCTGACAGTAAGAGCTGTTCGACAGTGGAATTTGCTGCCAAGGAGTGTGGTGGAGTCTCCTTCTTTGGAGGTCTTTAAGCAGAGGCTTGACAACCATATGTCAGGAGTGCTCTGATGGTGTTTCCTGCTTGGCAGGGGGTTGGACTCGATGGCCCTTGTGGTCTCTTCCAACTCTATGATTCTATGATTCTATGATTCTATGATTCTATGTCTGCAAACATTTTGTAATCCACATTAAGTAACGATATAGGGCGGTAGTTCTTAAGCTGAGTCTTTTCAGTCTCTGTTTTCGGTATAAGTGTAATGTACGCCTCTTTCCACAACTCTGGTGCCTTTTTCCCTTCCAATATTTCATTGCAGACTTCCTTCAAAGGTTGTAATAGCCACTCTTTCAAAGATCTATAATATCTAGAAGTCAGCCCATCTGGTCCTGGAGATTTGCCCAATTGCATATTGTGAATGGCACCTTCTACTTCCTGTTCAGATATTTTATAGTTCAACATTAATTTGCTTTCTTGGGAGATTTTTTGTAATCCATTTGTCTTCAAAAATCGGTCTATGTCCATTTCTTTCTGTGGCCCTTGTGTGTATAATTGTTTAAAATACCTCTGGAAACAGTTTCTAATCTCGATTGGGTTATGTATATTCTTTCCTTCCACTTCTAAGTTTGTAATAGTATTTAATTTTTGTCTTTTTTTCATTTGCCAGGCCAACAGTTTCCCACATTTGTTAGCTGATTCAAATGTTTTTTGTCTCATTTGTTTAATTTTCCATTCTATTTCCTGATTCATCATTTCCATATATTGTACTTGGTATAATTTTATTTCTCTCAAAATCTCCTGCGACTTTGGTTTTGCTCTCAGTTTCTTCTCACTTTCTTTTATTTTCTCCAAAATTTTATCTTTCTTCTCATTTTGACTTCTCTTCTTTATTGCATTCTGTTGTATCAGAAACCCTCTCATGACAGCTTTGCTTGCATCCCAGATTACTCTTTTTTCTACATTGGTGTTCATATTTATTTCAAAATAGTCTCTCAAAGTTTTTTGGGCCTTTTTATACACTTCTTCATCTCTAAATAAGGTGTCATTCATCCTCCATCTGAAGGAGCCAGTTGATATTTGTTTCATCTCCATCCTTACAGCGTTATGGTCGGAGCAAGTTTTTGGGCAGATTTCCACTTTCTTTATCTTTGGTGCCATTCCTCTAGTTACCCATATTTGGTCAATTCTAGTCCATGTCATCTTGGCTTCAGAGAAGAAGGTTCCCTCTCTTCCCAAGGGGTTCTTTACTCTCCAAATGTCCACTAAATCCATATTGTCTGTCATCTCAAAAAATGTTTTTGGTAGTCTACCATCCTTGGTAACTACCTGTCTTTGTGCCTTGTCCATGTTTGTAGATACTACTCCATTCATGCCCCCCATCAAAATCAGATTGTAATCCAAATAGTCCAATAAGATCTCATGCAACTTTTTAAAGAATTCAGATTTCCCCTCATTCGGTGCATAAATTCCTACGATCAAAAATTTCTCTCCTTGAACTTGAATTTCGATTGCCAAAAATCTGCCTTGTTCATCTTTAAAGATTAATTTCGGTAATAATCTCTCCTTTGCATATATCACAACTCCTCTTTTTTTAACTTTGTCAGATGAGATAAACTCCTGTCCCAGTCTTTTATTAATCAGTAGTTTCCTGTGTAGCCTTGTTACATGTGTTTCTTGTAAACAAATCAAGTCCAATTGTTCCTTTTTTAGTAAATGAAAAACACTTTTTCTCTTTCGAGGAGAGTTCAAACCATTACAATTCCAACTTAACAGTTGCAGAGCCATGATGGGGTTACTTCACTTTGCCTCCAACTGCGCCACGTGTCTGTTCTTGTTCTGTCGCTGGTGTCTCTTTCTCTGGACCGTGCAATCCAAAAGATAAGTTTGCTCTGTCTAGTATTCCTTTTTCCAGTGCTTTTGGCTCTTCTCCGGATTCCACTTCTTTCTGTAGATCTTCTACGTAATCTTTCAAAAACCTATCTTTATCGTTGACTGATCTTATTTTTATCTTTCTTCCTTTGTATTTAAAGGATAGGCCTTGAAGAAATTCCCACCTAAAGATAATTCTATTTCTTCTCAACAGGGCAACTAGGTCTCCGTACTTAAGCCTTAAGTCCAAAAGATGTTTTGGAATGTCCTTAAATATCTCCACACTTGAGTCGTAAATGTCCAAAGTCTTTTGATAGTGCAGATTCAAAATTTTGTCTCTCTCCTCTTTTGTTCGAAGAGTAATCAAGCAGTCCCTCACCTTGTTCCTCCTTTGTCCTCTTCCAAGTCTAAATGCATTCACTATCTTAAATTCTTCCTTCCCCAAATCCTGTTGCCAAAAATCTGTAAATTCCTGTGTAAGAAATTCAGCCAAATTATCTTTCTCACGTTCTGGTACAGCCCTGATTCTTAGATTCCTTTGTTTCTCTTTCAATTCAATCATAGAGCTTGCAGGGCAGCAGTTGAAGAAGGAGCAAAAAGGGTTTTCTTGTGTGTGTGTGTTTCTACAATCTCAGAACCACTGGCAGTCATCTTTGAGAATTCCTGGAGAACAGGCAAAGTCCCGGCAGACTGGAGGAGGGCAAATGTTGTCCCTATTTTCAAAAAGGGGAAAAGAAAGGACCCAAATAATTACTGCCCAGTCAGTCTGACATCAATACCAGGGAAGATTCTGGAGCAGATCATTAAGCAAACAGTCTGTGAGCACCTAGAAAGGAATGCTGTGATCACCAATAGTCAGCATGGATTTCTGAAAAATAAGTCATGTCAGACTAACCTGATCTCGTTTTTTGACAGAATTACAAGTCTGGTAGATGAAGGGAATGCAGTGGATGTAGCCTACCTTGCTTTCAGCAAGGCATTTGACAAGGTGCCCCATGATATTCTTGTAAAGAAGCTGGTAAAATTCGGTCTTGACTATGCTACCACTCAGTGGATTTGTAACTGGCTGACTGACCGAACCCAAAGGGTGCTCATCGATGGTTCCTCTTCATCCTGGAGAAGAGTGACTAGTGGGGTGCCGCGGGGTTCTGTCTTGGGCCCGGTCTTATTCAACATCTTTATCAACGACTTGGATGATGGACTCAAGGGCATCCTGATCAAATTTGCAGATGACACCAAATTGGGAGGGGTGGCTAACACCCCAGAGGACAGGATCACACTTCAAAACGACCTTGACAGATTAGAGAACTGGGCCAAAACAAACAAGATGAATTTTAACAGGGAGAAATGTAAAGTATTGCACTTGGGCAAAAAAAATGAGAGGCACAAATACAAGATGGGGGACACCTGGCTTGAGAGCAGTACATGTGAAAAGGATCTAGGAGTCTTGGTTGACCACAAACTTGACATGAGCCAACAGTGTGACGCGGCAGCTAAAAAAGCCAATGCAATTCTGGGCTGCATCAATAGGAGTATAGCATCTAGATCAAGGGAAGTAATAGTGCCACTGTATTCTGCTCTGGTCAGACCTCACCTGGAGTACTGTGTCCAGTTCTGGGCACCACAGTTCAAGAAGGACATTGACAAACTGGAACGTGTCCAGAGGAGGGCAACCAAAATGGTCAAAGGCCTGGAAACGATGCCTTATGAGGAACGGCTAAGGGAGCTGGGCATGTTTAGCCTGGAGAAGAGGAGGTTAAGGGGTGATATGATAGCCATGTTCAACTATATAAAAGGATGTCACATAGAGGAGGGAGAAAGGTTGTTTTCTGCTGCTCCAGAGAAGCGGAGACGGAGCAATGGATCCAAACTACAAGAAAGAAGATTCCACCTAAACATTAGGAAGAACTTCCTGACAGTAAGAGCTGTTCGACAGTGGAATTTGCTGCCAAGGAGTGTGGTGGAGTCTCCTTCTTTGGAGGTCTTTAAGCAGAGGCTTGACAACCATATGTCAGGAGTGCTCTGATGGTGTTTCCTGCTTGGCAGGGGGTTGGACTCGATGGCCCTTGTGGTCTCTTCCAACTCTATGATTCTATGATTCTATGATTCTATGATTCTATGTCTGCAAACATTTTGTAATCCACATTAAGTAACGATATAGGGCGGTAGTTCTTAAGCTGAGTCTTTTCAGTCTCTGTTTTCGGTATAAGTGTAATGTACGCCTCTTTCCACAACTCTGGTGCCTTTTTCCCTTCCAATATTTCATTGCAGACTTCCTTCAAAGGTTGTAATAGCCACTCTTTCAAAGATCTATAATATCTAGAAGTCAGCCCATCTGGTCCTGGAGATTTGCCCAATTGCATATTGTGAATGGCACCTTCTACTTCCTGTTCAGATATTTTATAGTTCAACATTAATTTGCTTTCTTGGGAGATTTTTTGTAATCCATTTGTCTTCAAAAATCGGTCTATGTCCATTTCTTTCTGTGGCCCTTGTGTGTATAATTGTTTAAAATACCTCTGGAAACAGTTTCTAATCTCGATTGGGTTATGTATATTCTTTCCTTCCACTTCTAAGTTTGTAATAGTATTTAATTTTTGTCTTTTTTTCATTTGCCAGGCCAACAGTTTCCCACATTTGTTAGCTGATTCAAATGTTTTTTGTCTCATTTGTTTAATTTTCCATTCTATTTCCTGATTCATCATTTCCATATATTGTACTTGGTATAATTTTATTTCTCTCAAAATCTCCTGCGACTTTGGTTTTGCTCTCAGTTTCTTCTCACTTTCTTTTATTTTCTCCAAAATTTTATCTTTCTTCTCATTTTGACTTCTCTTCTTTATTGCATTCTGTTGTATCAGAAACCCTCTCATGACAGCTTTGCTTGCATCCCAGATTACTCTTTTTTCTACATTGGTGTTCATATTTATTTCAAAATAGTCTCTCAAAGTTTTTTGGGCCTTTTTATACACTTCTTCATCTCTAAATAAGGTGTCATTCATCCTCCATCTGAAGGAGCCAGTTGATATTTGTTTCATCTCCATCCTTACAGCGTTATGGTCGGAGCAAGTTTTTGGGCAGATTTCCACTTTCTTTATCTTTGGTGCCATTCCTCTAGTTACCCATATTTGGTCAATTCTAGTCCATGTCATCTTGGCTTCAGAGAAGAAGGTTCCCTCTCTTCCCAAGGGGTTCTTTACTCTCCAAATGTCCACTAAATCCATATTGTCTGTCATCTCAAAAAATGTTTTTGGTAGTCTACCATCCTTGGTAACTACCTGTCTTTGTGCCTTGTCCATGTTTGTAGATACTACTCCATTCATGCCCCCCATCAAAATCAGATTGTAATCCAAATAGTCCAATAAGATCTCATGCAACTTTTTAAAGAATTCAGATTTCCCCTCATTCGGTGCATAAATTCCTACGATCAAAAATTTCTCTCCTTGAACTTGAATTTCGATTGCCAAAAATCTGCCTTGTTCATCTTTAAAGATTAATTTCGGTAATAATCTCTCCTTTGCATATATCACAACTCCTCTTTTTTTAACTTTGTCAGATGAGATAAACTCCTGTCCCAGTCTTTTATTAATCAGTAGTTTCCTGTGTAGCCTTGTTACATGTGTTTCTTGTAAACAAATCAAGTCCAATTGTTCCTTTTTTAGTAAATGAAAAACACTTTTTCTCTTTCGAGGAGAGTTCAAACCATTACAATTCCAACTTAACAGTTGCAGAGCCATGATGGGGTTACTTCACTTTGCCTCCAACTGCGCCACGTGTCTGTTCTTGTTCTGTCGCTGGTGTCTCTTTCTCTGGACCGTGCAATCCAAAAGATAAGTTTGCTCTGTCTAGTATTCCTTTTTCCAGTGCTTTTGGCTCTTCTCCGGATTCCACTTCTTTCTGTAGATCTTCTACGTAATCTTTCAAAAACCTATCTTTATCGTTGACTGATCTTATTTTTATCTTTCTTCCTTTGTATTTAAAGGATAGGCCTTGAAGAAATTCCCACCTAAAGATAATTCTATTTCTTCTCAACAGGGCAACTAGGTCTCCGTACTTAAGCCTTAAGTCCAAAAGATGTTTTGGAATGTCCTTAAATATCTCCACACTTGAGTTGTAAATGTCCAAAGTCTTTTGATAGTGCAGATTCAAAATTTTGTCTCTCTCCTCTTTTGTTCGAAGAGTAATCAAGCAGTCCCTCACCTTGTTCCTCCTTTGTCCTCTTCCAAGTCTAAATGCATTCACTATCTTAAATTCTTCCTTCCCCAAATCCTGTTGCCAAAAATCTGTAAATTCCTGTGTAAGAAATTCAGCCAAATTATCTTTCTCACGTTCTGGTACAGCCCTGATTCTTAGATTCCTTTGTTTCTCTTTCAATTCAATCATAGAGCTTGCAGGGCAGCAGTTGAAGAAGGAGCAAAAAGGGTTTTCTTGTGTGTGTGTGTTTCTACAATCTCAGAACCACTGGCAGTCATCTTTGAGAATTCCTGGAGAACAGGCAAAGTCCCGGCAGACTGGAGGAGGGCAAATGTTGTCCCTATTTTCAAAAAGGGGAAAAGAAAGGACCCAAATAATTACTGCCCAGTCAGTCTGACATCAATACCAGGGAAGATTCTGGAGCAGATCATTAAGCAAACAGTCTGTGAGCACCTAGAAAGGAATGCTGTGATCACCAATAGTCAGCATGGATTTCTGAAAAATAAGTCATGTCAGACTAACCTGATCTCGTTTTTTGACAGAATTACAAGTCTGGTAGATGAAGGGAATGCAGTGGATGTAGCCTACCTTGCTTTCAGCAAGGCATTTGACAAGGTGCCCCATGATATTCTTGTAAAGAAGCTGGTAAAATTCGGTCTTGACTATGCTACCACTCAGTGGATTTGTAACTGGCTGACTGACCGAACCCAAAGGGTGCTCATCGATGGTTCCTCTTCATCCTGGAGAAGAGTGACTAGTGGGGTGCCGCGGGGTTCTGTCTTGGGCCCGGTCTTATTCAACATCTTTATCAACGACTTGGATGATGGACTCAAGGGCATCCTGATCAAATTTGCAGATGACACCAAATTGGGAGGGGTGGCTAACACCCCAGAGGACAGGATCACACTTCAAAACGACCTTGACAGATTAGAGAACTGGGCCAAAACAAACAAGATGAATTTTAACAGGGAGAAATGTAAAGTATTGCACTTGGGCAAAAAAAATGAGAGGCACAAATACAAGATGGGGGACACCTGGCTTGAGAGCAGTACATGTGAAAAGGATCTAGGAGTCTTGGTTGACCACAAACTTGACATGAGCCAACAGTGTGACGCGGCAGCTAAAAAAGCCAATGCAATTCTGGGCTGCATCAATAGGAGTATAGCATCTAGATCAAGGGAAGTAATAGTGCCACTGTATTCTGCTCTGGTCAGACCTCACCTGGAGTACTGTGTCCAGTTCTGGGCACCACAGTTCAAGAAGGACATTGACAAACTGGAACGTGTCCAGAGGAGGGCAACCAAAATGGTCAAAGGCCTGGAAACGATGCCTTATGAGGAACGGCTAAGGGAGCTGGGCATGTTTAGCCTGGAGAAGAGGAGGTTAAGGGGTGATATGATAGCCATGTTCAACTATATAAAAGGATGTCACATAGAGGAGGGAGAAAGGTTGTTTTCTGCTGCTCCAGAGAAGCGGAGACGGAGCAATGGATCCAAACTACAAGAAAGAAGATTCCACCTAAACATTAGGAAGAACTTCCTGACAGTAAGAGCTGTTCGACAGTGGAATTTGCTGCCAAGGAGTGTGGTGGAGTCTCCTTCTTTGGAGGTCTTTAAGCAGAGGCTTGACAACCATATGTCAGGAGTGCTCTGATGGTGTTTCCTGCTTGGCAGGGGGTTGGACTCGATGGCCCTTGTGGTCTCTTCCAACTCTATGATTCTATGATTCTATGATTCTATGATTCTATGTCTGCAAACATTTTGTAATCCACATTAAGTAACGATATAGGGCGGTAGTTCTTAAGCTGAGTCTTTTCAGTCTCTGTTTTCGGTATAAGTGTAATGTACGCCTCTTTCCACAACTCTGGTGCCTTTTTCCCTTCCAATATTTCATTGCAGACTTCCTTCAAAGGTTGTAATAGCCACTCTTTCAAAGATCTATAATATCTAGAAGTCAGCCCATCTGGTCCTGGAGATTTGCCCAATTGCATATTGTGAATGGCACCTTCTACTTCCTGTTCAGATATTTTATAGTTCAACATTAATTTGCTTTCTTGGGAGATTTTTTGTAATCCATTTGTCTTCAAAAATCGGTCTATGTCCATTTCTTTCTGTGGCCCTTGTGTGTATAATTGTTTAAAATACCTCTGGAAACAGTTTCTAATCTCGATTGGGTTATGTATATTCTTTCCTTCCACTTCTAAGTTTGTAATAGTATTTAATTTTTGTCTTTTTTTCATTTGCCAGGCCAACAGTTTCCCACATTTGTTAGCTGATTCAAATGTTTTTTGTCTCATTTGTTTAATTTTCCATTCTATTTCCTGATTCATCATTTCCATATATTGTACTTGGTATAATTTTATTTCTCTCAAAATCTCCTGCGACTTTGGTTTTGCTCTCAGTTTCTTCTCACTTTCTTTTATTTTCTCCAAAATTTTATCTTTCTTCTCATTTTGACTTCTCTTCTTTATTGCATTCTGTTGTATCAGAAACCCTCTCATGACAGCTTTGCTTGCATCCCAGATTACTCTTTTTTCTACATTGGTGTTCATATTTATTTCAAAATAGTCTCTCAAAGTTTTTTGGGCCTTTTTATACACTTCTTCATCTCTAAATAAGGTGTCATTCATCCTCCATCTGAAGGAGCCAGTTGATATTTGTTTCATCTCCATCCTTACAGCGTTATGGTCGGAGCAAGTTTTTGGGCAGATTTCCACTTTCTTTATCTTTGGTGCCATTCCTCTAGTTACCCATATTTGGTCAATTCTAGTCCATGTCATCTTGGCTTCAGAGAAGAAGGTTCCCTCTCTTCCCAAGGGGTTCTTTACTCTCCAAATGTCCACTAAATCCATATTGTCTGTCATCTCAAAAAATGTTTTTGGTAGTCTACCATCCTTGGTAACTACCTGTCTTTGTGCCTTGTCCATGTTTGTAGATACTACTCCATTCATGCCCCCCATCAAAATCAGATTGTAATCCAAATAGTCCAATAAGATCTCATGCAACTTTTTAAAGAATTCAGATTTCCCCTCATTCGGTGCATAAATTCCTACGATCAAAAATTTCTCTCCTTGAACTTGAATTTCGATTGCCAAAAATCTGCCTTGTTCATCTTTAAAGATTAATTTCGGTAATAATCTCTCCTTTGCATATATCACAACTCCTCTTTTTTTAACTTTGTCAGATGAGATAAACTCCTGTCCCAGTCTTTTATTAATCAGTAGTTTCCTGTGTAGCCTTGTTACATGTGTTTCTTGTAAACAAATCAAGTCCAATTGTTCCTTTTTTAGTAAATGAAAAACACTTTTTCTCTTTCGAGGAGAGTTCAAACCATTACAATTCCAACTTAACAGTTGCAGAGCCATGATGGGGTTACTTCACTTTGCCTCCAACTGCGCCACGTGTCTGTTCTTGTTCTGTCGCTGGTGTCTCTTTCTCTGGACCGTGCAATCCAAAAGATAAGTTTGCTCTGTCTAGTATTCCTTTTTCCAGTGCTTTTGGCTCTTCTCCGGATTCCACTTCTTTCTGTAGATCTTCTACGTAATCTTTCAAAAACCTATCTTTATCGTTGACTGATCTTATTTTTATCTTTCTTCCTTTGTATTTAAAGGATAGGCCTTGAAGAAATTCCCACCTAAAGATAATTCTATTTCTTCTCAACAGGGCAACTAGGTCTCCGTACTTAAGCCTTAAGTCCAAAAGATGTTTTGGAATGTCCTTAAATATCTCCACACTTGAGTCGTAAATGTCCAAAGTCTTTTGATAGTGCAGATTCAAAATTTTGTCTCTCTCCTCTTTTGTTCGAAGAGTAATCAAGCAGTCCCTCACCTTGTTCCTCCTTTGTCCTCTTCCAAGTCTAAATGCATTCACTATCTTAAATTCTTCCTTCCCCAAATCCTGTTGCCAAAAATCTGTAAATTCCTGTGTAAGAAATTCAGCCAAATTATCTTTCTCATGTTCTGGTACAGCCCTGATTCTTAGATTCCTTTGTTTCTCTTTCAATTCAATCATAGAGCTTGCAGGGCAGCAGTTGAAGAAGGAGCAAAAAGGGTTTTCTTGTGTGTGTGTGTTTCTACAATCTCAGAACCACTGGCAGTCATCTTTGAGAATTCCTGGAGAACAGGCAAAGTCCCGGCAGACTGGAGGAGGGCAAATGTTGTCCCTATTTTCAAAAAGGGGAAAAGAAAGGACCCAAATAATTACTGCCCAGTCAGTCTGACATCAATACCAGGGAAGATTCTGGAGCAGATCATTAAGCAAACAGTCTGTGAGCACCTAGAAAGGAATGCTGTGATCACCAATAGTCAGCATGGATTTCTGAAAAATAAGTCATGTCAGACTAACCTGATCTCGTTTTTTGACAGAATTACAAGTCTGGTAGATGAAGGGAATGCAGTGGATGTAGCCTACCTTGCTTTCAGCAAGGCATTTGACAAGGTGCCCCATGATATTCTTGTAAAGAAGCTGGTAAAATTCGGTCTTGACTATGCTACCACTCAGTGGATTTGTAACTGGCTGACTGACCGAACCCAAAGGGTGCTCATCGATGGTTCCTCTTCATCCTGGAGAAGAGTGACTAGTGGGGTGCCGCGGGGTTCTGTCTTGGGCCCGGTCTTATTCAACATCTTTATCAACGACTTGGATGATGGACTCAAGGGCATCCTGATCAAATTTGCAGATGACACCAAATTGGGAGGGGTGGCTAACACCCCAGAGGACAGGATCACACTTCAAAACGACCTTGACAGATTAGAGAACTGGGCCAAAACAAACAAGATGAATTTTAACAGGGAGAAATGTAAAGTATTGCACTTGGGCAAAAAAAATGAGAGGCACAAATACAAGATGGGGGACACCTGGCTTGAGAGCAGTACATGTGAAAAGGATCTAGGAGTCTTGGTTGACCACAAACTTGACATGAGCCAACAGTGTGACGCGGCAGCTAAAAAAGCCAATGCAATTCTGGGCTGCATCAATAGGAGTATAGCATCTAGATCAAGGGAAGTAATAGTGCCACTGTATTCTGCTCTGGTCAGACCTCACCTGGAGTACTGTGTCCAGTTCTGGGCACCACAGTTCAAGAAGGACATTGACAAACTGGAACGTGTCCAGAGGAGGGCAACCAAAATGGTCAAAGGCCTGGAAACGATGCCTTATGAGGAACGGCTAAGGGAGCTGGGCATGTTTAGCCTGGAGAAGAGGAGGTTAAGGGGTGATATGATAGCCATGTTCAACTATATAAAAGGATGTCACATAGAGGAGGGAGAAAGGTTGTTTTCTGCTGCTCCAGAGAAGCGGAGACGGAGCAATGGATCCAAACTACAAGAAAGAAGATTCCACCTAAACATTAGGAAGAACTTCCTGACAGTAAGAGCTGTTCGACAGTGGAATTTGCTGCCAAGGAGTGTGGTGGAGTCTCCTTCTTTGGAGGTCTTTAAGCAGAGGCTTGACAACCATATGTCAGGAGTGCTCTGATGGTGTTTCCTGCTTGGCAGGGGGTTGGACTCGATGGCCCTTGTGGTCTCTTCCAACTCTATGATTCTATGATTCTATGATTCTATGATTCTATGTCTGCAAACATTTTGTAATCCACATTAAGTAACGATATAGGGCGGTAGTTCTTAAGCTGAGTCTTTTCAGTCTCTGTTTTCGGTATAAGTGTAATGTACGCCTCTTTCCACAACTCTGGTGCCTTTTTCCCTTCCAATATTTCATTGCAGACTTCCTTCAAAGGTTGTAATAGCCACTCTTTCAAAGATCTATAATATCTAGAAGTCAGCCCATCTGGTCCTGGAGATTTGCCCAATTGCATATTGTGAATGGCACCTTCTACTTCCTGTTCAGATATTTTATAGTTCAACATTAATTTGCTTTCTTGGGAGATTTTTTGTAATCCATTTGTCTTCAAAAATCGGTCTATGTCCATTTCTTTCTGTGGCCCTTGTGTGTATAATTGTTTAAAATACCTCTGGAAACAGTTTCTAATCTCGATTGGGTTATGTATATTCTTTCCTTCCACTTCTAAGTTTGTAATAGTATTTAATTTTTGTCTTTTTTTCATTTGCCAGGCCAACAGTTTCCCACATTTGTTAGCTGATTCAAATGTTTTTTGTCTCATTTGTTTAATTTTCCATTCTATTTCCTGATTCATCATTTCCATATATTGTACTTGGTATAATTTTATTTCTCTCAAAATCTCCTGCGACTTTGGTTTTGCTCTCAGTTTCTTCTCACTTTCTTTTATTTTCTCCAAAATTTTATCTTTCTTCTCATTTTGACTTCTCTTCTTTATTGCATTCTGTTGTATCAGAAACCCTCTCATGACAGCTTTGCTTGCATCCCAGATTACTCTTTTTTCTACATTGGTGTTCATATTTATTTCAAAATAGTCTCTCAAAGTTTTTTGGGCCTTTTTATACACTTCTTCATCTCTAAATAAGGTGTCATTCATCCTCCATCTGAAGGAGCCAGTTGATATTTGTTTCATCTCCATCCTTACAGCGTTATGGTCGGAGCAAGTTTTTGGGCAGATTTCCACTTTCTTTATCTTTGGTGCCATTCCTCTAGTTACCCATATTTGGTCAATTCTAGTCCATGTCATCTTGGCTTCAGAGAAGAAGGTTCCCTCTCTTCCCAAGGGGTTCTTTACTCTCCAAATGTCCACTAAATCCATATTGTCTGTCATCTCAAAAAATGTTTTTGGTAGTCTACCATCCTTGGTAACTACCTGTCTTTGTGCCTTGTCCATGTTTGTAGATACTACTCCATTCATGCCCCCCATCAAAATCAGATTGTAATCCAAATAGTCCAATAAGATCTCATGCAACTTTTTAAAGAATTCAGATTTCCCCTCATTCGGTGCATAAATTCCTACGATCAAAAATTTCTCTCCTTGAACTTGAATTTCGATTGCCAAAAATCTGCCTTGTTCATCTTTAAAGATTAATTTCGGTAATAATCTCTCCTTTGCATATATCACAACTCCTCTTTTTTTAACTTTGTCAGATGAGATAAACTCCTGTCCCAGTCTTTTATTAATCAGTAGTTTCCTGTGTAGCCTTGTTACATGTGTTTCTTGTAAACAAATCAAGTCCAATTGTTCCTTTTTTAGTAAATGAAAAACACTTTTTCTCTTTCGAGGAGAGTTCAAACCATTACAATTCCAACTTAACAGTTGCAGAGCCATGATGGGGTTACTTCACTTTGCCTCCAACTGCGCCACGTGTCTGTTCTTGTTCTGTCGCTGGTGTCTCTTTCTCTGGACCGTGCAATCCAAAAGATAAGTTTGCTCTGTCTAGTATTCCTTTTTCCAGTGCTTTTGGCTCTTCTCCGGATTCCACTTCTTTCTGTAGATCTTCTACGTAATCTTTCAAAAACCTATCTTTATCGTTGACTGATCTTATTTTTATCTTTCTTCCTTTGTATTTAAAGGATAGGCCTTGAAGAAATTCCCACCTAAAGATAATTCTATTTCTTCTCAACAGGGCAACTAGGTCTCCGTACTTAAGCCTTAAGTCCAAAAGATGTTTTGGAATGTCCTTAAATATCTCCACACTTGAGTCGTAAATGTCCAAAGTCTTTTGATAGTGCAGATTCAAAATTTTGTCTCTCTCCTCTTTTGTTCGAAGAGTAATCAAGCAGTCCCTCACCTTGTTCCTCCTTTGTCCTCTTCCAAGTCTAAATGCATTCACTATCTTAAATTCTTCCTTCCCCAAATCCTGTTGCCAAAAATCTGTAAATTCCTGTGTAAGAAATTCAGCCAAATTATCTTTCTCACGTTCTGGTACAGCCCTGATTCTTAGATTCCTTTGTTTCTCTTTCAATTCAATCATAGAGCTTGCAGGGCAGCAGTTGAAGAAGGAGCAAAAAGGGTTTTCTTGTGTGTGTGTGTTTCTACAATCTCAGAACCACTGGCAGTCATCTTTGAGAATTCCTGGAGAACAGGCAAAGTCCCGGCAGACTGGAGGAGGGCAAATGTTGTCCCTATTTTCAAAAAGGGGAAAAGAAAGGACCCAAATAATTACTGCCCAGTCAGTCTGACATCAATACCAGGGAAGATTCTGGAGCAGATCATTAACAAACAGTCTGTGAGCACCTAGAAAGGAATGCTGTGATCACCAATAGTCAGCATGGATTTCTGAAAAATAAGTCATGTCAGACTAACCTGATCTCGTTTTTTGACAGAATTACAAGTCTGGTAGATGAAGGGAATGCAGTGGATGTAGCCTACCTTGCTTTCAGCAAGGCATTTGACAAGGTGCCCCATGATATTCTTGTAAAGAAGCTGGTAAAATTCCGTCTTGACTATGCTACCACTCAGTGGATTTGTAACTGGCTGACTGACCGAACCCAAAGGGTGCTCATCGGTGGTTCCTCTTCATCCTGGAGAAGAGTGACTAGTGAGGGTGCCGCGGGGTTCTGTCTTGGGCCCGGTCTTATTCAACATCTTTATCAACGACTTGGATGATGGACTCAAGGGCATCCTGATCAAATTTGCAGATGACACCAAATTGGGAGGGGTGGCTAACACCCCAGAGGACAGGATCACACTTCAAAACGACCTTGACAGATTAGAGAACTGGGCCAAAACAAACCAGATGAATTTTAACAGGGAGAAATGTAAAGTATTGCACTTGGGCAAAAAAAATGAGAGGCACAAATACAAGATGGGGGACACCTGGCTTGAGAGCAGTACATGTGAAAAGGATCTAGGAGTCTTGGTTGACCACAAACTTGACATGAGCCAACAGTGTGACGCGGCAGCTAAAAAAGCCAATGCAATTCTGGGCTGCATCAATAGGAGTATAGCATCTAGATCAAGGGAAGTAATAGTGCCACTGTATTCTGCTCTGGTCAGACCTCACCTGGAGTACTGTGTCCAGTTCTGGGCACCACAGTTCAAGAAGGACATTGACAAACTGGAACGTGTCCAGAGGAGGGCAACCAAAATGGTCAAAGGCCTGGAAACGATGCCTTATGAGGAACGGCTAAGGGAGCTGGGCATGTTTAGCCTGGAGAAGAGGAGGTTAAGGGGTGATATGATAGCCATGTTCAACTATATAAAAGGATGTCACATAGAGGAGGGAGAAAGGTTGTTTTCTGCTGCTCCAGAGAAGCGGAGACGGAGCAATGGATCCAAACTACAAGAAAGAAGATTCCACCTAAACATTAGGAAGAACTTCCTGACAGTAAGAGCTGTTCGACAGTGGAATTTGCTGCCAAGGAGTGTGGTGGAGTCTCCTTCTTTGGAGGTCTTTAAGCAGAGGCTTGACAACCATATGTCAGGAGTGCTCTGATGGTGTTTCCTGCTTGGCAGGGGGTTGGACTCGATGGCCCTTGTGGTCTCTTCCAACTCTATGATTCTATGATTCTATGATTCTATGATTCTATGTCTGCAAACATTTTGTAATCCACATTAAGTAACGATATAGGGCGGTAGTTCTTAAGCTGAGTCTTTTCAGTCTCTGTTTTCGGTATAAGTGTAATGTACGCCTCTTTCCACAACTCTGGTGCCTTTTTCCCTTCCAATATTTCATTGCAGACTTCCTTCAAAGGTTGTAATAGCCACTCTTTCAAAGATCTATAATATCTAGAAGTCAGCCCATCTGGTCCTGGAGATTTGCCCAATTGCATATTGTGAATGGCACCTTCTACTTCCTGTTCAGATATTTTATAGTTCAACATTAATTTGCTTTCTTGGGAGATTTTTTGTAATCCATTTGTCTTCAAAAATCGGTCTATGTCCATTTCTTTCTGTGGCCCTTGTGTGTATAATTGTTTAAAATACCTCTGGAAACAGTTTCTAATCTCGATTGGGTTATGTATATTCTTTCCTTCCACTTCTAAGTTTGTAATAGTATTTAATTTTTGTCTTTTTTTCATTTGCCAGGCCAACAGTTTCCCACATTTGTTAGCTGATTCAAATGTTTTTTGTCTCATTTGTTTAATTTTCCATTCTATTTCCTGATTCATCATTTCCATATATTGTACTTGGTATAATTTTATTTCTCTCAAAATCTCCTGCGACTTTGGTTTTGCTCTCAGTTTCTTCTCACTTTCTTTTATTTTCTCCAAAATTTTATCTTTCTTCTCATTTTGACTTCTCTTCTTTATTGCATTCTGTTGTATCAGAAACCCTCTCATGACAGCTTTGCTTGCATCCCAGATTACTCTTTTTTCTACATTGGTGTTCATATTTATTTCAAAATAGTCTCTCAAAGTTTTTTGGGCCTTTTTATACACTTCTTCATCTCTAAATAAGGTGTCATTCATCCTCCATCTGAAGGAGCCAGTTGATATTTGTTTCATCTCCATCCTTACAGCGTTATGGTCGGAGCAAGTTTTTGGGCAGATTTCCACTTTCTTTATCTTTGGTGCCATTCCTCTAGTTACCCATATTTGGTCAATTCTAGTCCATGTCATCTTGGCTTCAGAGAAGAAGGTTCCCTCTCTTCCCAAGGGGTTCTTTACTCTCCAAATGTCCACTAAATCCATATTGTCTGTCATCTCAAAAAATGTTTTTGGTAGTCTACCATCCTTGGTAACTACCTGTCTTTGTGCCTTGTCCATGTTTGTAGATACTACTCCATTCATGCCCCCCATCAAAATCAGATTGTAATCCAAATAGTCCAATAAGATCTCATGCAACTTTTTAAAGAATTCAGATTTCCCCTCATTCGGTGCATAAATTCCTACGATCAAAAATTTCTCTCCTTGAACTTGAATTTCGATTGCCAAAAATCTGCCTTGTTCATCTTTAAAGATTAATTTCGGTAATAATCTCTCCTTTGCATATATCACAACTCCTCTTTTTTTAACTTTGTCAGATGAGATAAACTCCTGTCCCAGTCTTTTATTAATCAGTAGTTTCCTGTGTAGCCTTGTTACATGTGTTTCTTGTAAACAAATCAAGTCCAATTGTTCCTTTTTTAGTAAATGAAAAACACTTTTTCTCTTTCGAGGAGAGTTCAAACCATTACAATTCCAACTTAACAGTTGCAGAGCCATGATGGGGTTACTTCACTTTGCCTCCAACTGCGCCACGTGTCTGTTCTTGTTCTGTCGCTGGTGTCTCTTTCTCTGGACCGTGCAATCCAAAAGATAAGTTTGCTCTGTCTAGTATTCCTTTTTCCAGTGCTTTTGGCTCTTCTCCGGATTCCACTTCTTTCTGTAGATCTTCTACGTAATCTTTCAAAAACCTATCTTTATCGTTGACTGATCTTATTTTTATCTTTCTTCCTTTGTATTTAAAGGATAGGCCTTGAAGAAATTCCCACCTAAAGATAATTCTATTTCTTCTCAACAGGGCAACTAGGTCTCCGTACTTAAGCCTTAAGTCCAAAAGATGTTTTGGAATGTCCTTAAATATCTCCACACTTGAGTCGTAAATGTCCAAAGTCTTTTGATAGTGCAGATTCAAAATTTTGTCTCTCTCCTCTTTTGTTCGAAGAGTAATCAAGCAGTCCCTCACCTTGTTCCTCCTTTGTCCTCTTCCAAGTCTAAATGCATTCACTATCTTAAATTCTTCCTTCCCCAAATCCTGTTGCCAAAAATCTGTAAATTCCTGTGTAAGAAATTCAGCCAAATTATCTTTCTCACGTTCTGGTACAGCCCTGATTCTTAGATTCCTTTGTTTCTCTTTCAATTCAATCATAGAGCTTGCAGGGCAGCAGTTGAAGAAGGAGCAAAAAGGGTTTTCTTGTGTGTGTGTGTTTCTACAATCTCAGAACCACTGGCAGTCATCTTTGAGAATTCCTGGAGAACAGGCAAAGTCCCGGCAGACTGGAGGAGGGCAAATGTTGTCCCTATTTTCAAAAAGGGGAAAAGAAAGGACCCAAATAATTACTGCCCAGTCAGTCTGACATCAATACCAGGGAAGATTCTGGAGCAGATCATTAAGCAAACAGTCTGTGAGCACCTAGAAAGGAATGCTGTGATCACCAATAGTCAGCATGGATTTCTGAAAAATAAGTCATGTCAGACTAACCTGATCTCGTTTTTTGACAGAATTACAAGTCTGGTAGATGAAGGGAATGCAGTGGATGTAGCCTACCTTGCTTTCAGCAAGGCATTTGACAAGGTGCCCCATGATATTCTTGTAAAGAAGCTGGTAAAATTCGGTCTTGACTATGCTACCACTCAGTGGATTTGTAACTGGCTGACTGACCGAACCCAAAGGGTGCTCATCGGTGGTTCCTCTTCATCCTGGAGAAGAGTGACTAGTGGGGTGCCGCGGGGTTCTGTCTTGGGCCCGGTCTTATTCAACATCTTTATCAACGACTTGGATGATGGACTCAAGGGCATCCTGATCAAATTTGCAGATGACACCAAATTGGGAGGGGTGGCTAACACCCCAGAGGACAGGATCACACTTCAAAACGACCTTGACAGATTAGAGAACTGGGCCAAAACAAACAAGATGAATTTTAACAGGGAGAAATGTAAAGTATTGCACTTGGGCAAAAAAAATGAGAGGCACAAATACAAGATGGGGGACACCTGGCTTGAGAGCAGTACATGTGAAAAGGATCTAGGAGTCTTGGTTGACCACAAACTTGACATGAGCCAACAGTGTGACGCGGCAGCTAAAAAAGCCAATGCAATTCTGGGCTGCATCAATAGGAGTATAGCATCTAGATCAAGGGAAGTAATAGTGCCACTGTATTCTGCTCTGGTCAGACCTCACCTGGAGTACTGTGTCCAGTTCTGGGCACCACAGTTCAAGAAGGACATTGACAAACTGGAACGTGTCCAGAGGAGGGCAACCAAAATGGTCAAAGGCCTGGAAACGATGCCTTATGAGGAACGGCTAAGGGAGCTGGGCATGTTTAGCCTGGAGAAGAGGAGGTTAAGGGGTGATATGATAGCCATGTTCAACTATATAAAAGGATGTCACATAGAGGAGGGAGAAAGGTTGTTTTCTGCTGCTCCAGAGAAGCGGAGACGGAGCAATGGATCCAAACTACAAGAAAGAAGATTCCACCTAAACATTAGGAAGAACTTCCTGACAGTAAGAGCTGTTCGACAGTGGAATTTGCTGCCAAGGAGTGTGGTGGAGTCTCCTTCTTTGGAGGTCTTTAAGCAGAGGCTTGACAACCATATGTCAGGAGTGCTCTGATGGTGTTTCCTGCTTGGCAGGGGGTTGGACTCGATGGCCCTTGTGGTCTCTTCCAACTCTATGATTCTATGATTCTATGATTCTATGATTCTATGTCTGCAAACATTTTGTAATCCACATTAAGTAACGATATAGGGCGGTAGTTCTTAAGCTGAGTCTTTTCAGTCTCTGTTTTCGGTATAAGTGTAATGTACGCCTCTTTCCACAACTCTGGTGCCTTTTTCCCTTCCAATATTTCATTGCAGACTTCCTTCAAAGGTTGTAATAGCCACTCTTTCAAAGATCTATAATATCTAGAAGTCAGCCCATCTGGTCCTGGAGATTTGCCCAATTGCATATTGTGAATGGCACCTTCTACTTCCTGTTCAGATATTTTATAGTTCAACATTAATTTGCTTTCTTGGGAGATTTTTTGTAATCCATTTGTCTTCAAAAATCGGTCTATGTCCATTTCTTTCTGTGGCCCTTGTGTGTATAATTGTTTAAAATACCTCTGGAAACAGTTTCTAATCTCGATTGGGTTATGTATATTCTTTCCTTCCACTTCTAAGTTTGTAATAGTATTTAATTTTTGTCTTTTTTTCATTTGCCAGGCCAACAGTTTCCCACATTTGTTAGCTGATTCAAATGTTTTTTGTCTCATTTGTTTAATTTTCCATTCTATTTCCTGATTCATCATTTCCATATATTGTACTTGGTATAATTTTATTTCTCTCAAAATCTCCTGCGACTTTGGTTTTGCTCTCAGTTTCTTCTCACTTTCTTTTATTTTCTCCAAAATTTTATCTTTCTTCTCATTTTGACTTCTCTTCTTTATTGCATTCTGTTGTATCAGAAACCCTCTCATGACAGCTTTGCTTGCATCCCAGATTACTCTTTTTTCTACATTGGTGTTCATATTTATTTCAAAATAGTCTCTCAAAGTTTTTTGGGCCTTTTTATACACTTCTTCATCTCTAAATAAGGTGTCATTCATCCTCCATCTGAAGGAGCCAGTTGATATTTGTTTCATCTCCATCCTTACAGCGTTATGGTCGGAGCAAGTTTTTGGGCAGATTTCCACTTTCTTTATCTTTGGTGCCATTCCTCTAGTTACCCATATTTGGTCAATTCTAGTCCATGTCATCTTGGCTTCAGAGAAGAAGGTTCCCTCTCTTCCCAAGGGGTTCTTTACTCTCCAAATGTCCACTAAATCCATATTGTCTGTCATCTCAAAAAATGTTTTTGGTAGTCTACCATCCTTGGTAACTACCTGTCTTTGTGCCTTGTCCATGTTTGTAGATACTACTCCATTCATGCCCCCCATCAAAATCAGATTGTAATCCAAATAGTCCAATAAGATCTCATGCAACTTTTTAAAGAATTCAGATTTCCCCTCATTCGGTGCATAAATTCCTACGATCAAAAATTTCTCTCCTTGAACTTGAATTTCGATTGCCAAAAATCTGCCTTGTTCATCTTTAAAGATTAATTTCGGTAATAATCTCTCCTTTGCATATATCACAACTCCTCTTTTTTTAACTTTGTCAGATGAGATAAACTCCTGTCCCAGTCTTTTATTAATCAGTAGTTTCCTGTGTAGCCTTGTTACATGTGTTTCTTGTAAACAAATCAAGTCCAATTGTTCCTTTTTTAGTAAATGAAAAACACTTTTTCTCTTTCGAGGAGAGTTCAAACCATTACAATTCCAACTTAACAGTTGCAGAGCCATGATGGGGTTACTTCACTTTGCCTCCAACTGCGCCACGTGTCTGTTCTTGTTCTGTCGCTGGTGTCTCTTTCTCTGGACCGTGCAATCCAAAAGATAAGTTTGCTCTGTCTAGTATTCCTTTTTCCAGTGCTTTTGGCTCTTCTCCGGATTCCACTTCTTTCTGTAGATCTTCTACGTAATCTTTCAAAAACCTATCTTTATCGTTGACTGATCTTATTTTTATCTTTCTTCCTTTGTATTTAAAGGATAGGCCTTGAAGAAATTCCCACCTAAAGATAATTCTATTTCTTCTCAACAGGGCAACTAGGTCTCCGTACTTAAGCCTTAAGTCCAAAAGATGTTTTGGAATGTCCTTAAATATCTCCACACTTGAGTCGTAAATGTCCAAAGTCTTTTGATAGTGCAGATTCAAAATTTTGTCTCTCTCCTCTTTTGTTCGAAGAGTAATCAAGCAGTCCCTCACCTTGTTCCTCCTTTGTCCTCTTCCAAGTCTAAATGCATTCACTATCTTAAATTCTTCCTTCCCCAAATCCTGTTGCCAAAAATCTGTAAATTCCTGTGTAAGAAATTCAGCCAAATTATCTTTCTCACGTTCTGGTACAGCCCTGATTCTTAGATTCCTTTGTTTCTCTTTCAATTCAATCATAGAGCTTGCAGGGCAGCAGTTGAAGAAGGAGCAAAAAGGGTTTTCTTGTGTGTGTGTGTTTCTACAATCTCAGAACCACTGGCAGTCATCTTTGAGAATTCCTGGAGAACAGGCAAAGTCCCGGCAGACTGGAGGAGGGCAAATGTTGTCCCTATTTTCAAAAAGGGGAAAAGAAAGGACCCAAATAATTACTGCCCAGTCAGTCTGACATCAATACCAGGGAAGATTCTGGAGCAGATCATTAAGCAAACAGTCTGTGAGCACCTAGAAAGGAATGCTGTGATCACCAATAGTCAGCATGGATTTCTGAAAAATAAGTCATGTCAGACTAACCTGATCTCGTTTTTTGACAGAATTACAAGTCTGGTAGATGAAGGGAATGCAGTGGATGTAGCCTACCTTGCTTTCAGCAAGGCATTTGACAAGGTGCCCCATGATATTCTTGTAAAGAAGCTGGTAAAATTCGGTCTTGACTATGCTACCACTCAGTGGATTTGTAACTGGCTGACTGACCGAACCCAAAGGGTGCTCATCGGTGGTTCCTCTTCATCCTGGAGAAGAGTGACTAGTGGGGTGCCGCGGGGTTCTGTCTTGGGCCCGGTCTTATTCAACATCTTTATCAACGACTTGGATGATGGACTCAAGGGCATCCTGATCAAATTTGCAGATGACACCAAATTGGGAGGGGTGGCTAACACCCCAGAGGACAGGATCACACTTCAAAACGACCTTGACAGATTAGAGAACTGGGCCAAAACAAACCAGATGAATTTTAACAGGGAGAAATGTAAAGTATTGCACTTGGGCAAAAAAAATGAGAGGCACAAATACAAGATGGGGGACACCTGGCTTGAGAGCAGTACATGTGAAAAGGATCTAGGAGTCTTGGTTGACCACAAACTTGACATGAGCCAACAGTGTGACGCGGCAGCTAAAAAAGCCAATGCAATTCTGGGCTGCATCAATAGGAGTATAGCATCTAGATCAAGGGAAGTAATAGTGCCACTGTATTCTGCTCTGGTCAGACCTCACCTGGAGTACTGTGTCCAGTTCTGGGCACCACAGTTCAAGAAGGACATTGACAAACTGGAACGTGTCCAGAGGAGGGCAACCAAAATGGTCAAAGGCCTGGAAACGATGCCTTATGAGGAACGGCTAAGGGAGCTGGGCATGTTTAGCCTGGAGAAGAGGAGGTTAAGGGGTGATATGATAGCCATGTTCAACTATATAAAAGGATGTCACATAGAGGAGGGAGAAAGGTTGTTTTCTGCTGCTCCAGAGAAGCGGAGACGGAGCAATGGATCCAAACTACAAGAAAGAAGATTCCACCTAAACATTAGGAAGAACTTCCTGACAGTAAGAGCTGTTCGACAGTGGAATTTGCTGCCAAGGAGTGTGGTGGAGTCTCCTTCTTTGGAGGTCTTTAAGCAGAGGCTTGACAACCATATGTCAGGAGTGCTCTGATGGTGTTTCCTGCTTGGCAGGGGGTTGGACTCGATGGCCCTTGTGGTCTCTTCCAACTCTATGATTCTATGATTCTATGATTCTATGATTCTATGTCTGCAAACATTTTGTAATCCACATTAAGTAACGATATAGGGCGGTAGTTCTTAAGCTGAGTCTTTTCAGTCTCTGTTTTCGGTATAAGTGTAATGTACGCCTCTTTCCACAACTCTGGTGCCTTTTTCCCTTCCAATATTTCATTGCAGACTTCCTTCAAAGGTTGTAATAGCCACTCTTTCAAAGATCTATAATATCTAGAAGTCAGCCCATCTGGTCCTGGAGATTTGCCCAATTGCATATTGTGAAT
The DNA here is from genome assembly GCF_964106645.2 of Podarcis pityusensis. Classification (NCBI taxonomy): domain Eukaryota; kingdom Metazoa; phylum Chordata; class Lepidosauria; order Squamata; family Lacertidae; genus Podarcis; species Podarcis pityusensis. The sequence continues at coordinate 27,980 of NW_028293265.1, forward strand.
GGCACCTTCTACTTCCTGTTCAGATATTTTATAGTTCAACATTAATTTGCTTTCTTGGGAGATTTTTTGTAATCCATTTGTCTTCAAAAATCGGTCTATGTCCATTTCTTTCTGTGGCCCTTGTGTGTATAATTGTTTAAAATACCTCTGGAAACAGTTTCTAATCTCGATTGGGTTATGTATATTCTTTCCTTCCACTTCTAAGTTTGTAATAGTATTTAATTTTTGTCTTTTTTTCATTTGCCAGGCCAACAGTTTCCCACATTTGTTAGCTGATTCAAATGTTTTTTGTCTCATTTGTTTAATTTTCCATTCTATTTCCTGATTCATCATTTCCATATATTGTACTTGGTATAATTTTATTTCTCTCAAAATCTCCTGCGACTTTGGTTTTGCTCTCAGTTTCTTCTCACTTTCTTTTATTTTCTCCAAAATTTTATCTTTCTTCTCATTTTGACTTCTCTTCTTTATTGCATTCTGTTGTATCAGAAACCCTCTCATGACAGCTTTGCTTGCATCCCAGATTACTCTTTTTTCTACATTGGTGTTCATATTTATTTCAAAATAGTCTCTCAAAGTTTTTTGGGCCTTTTTATACACTTCTTCATCTCTAAATAAGGTGTCATTCATCCTCCATCTGAAGGAGCCAGTTGATATTTGTTTCATCTCCATCCTTACAGCGTTATGGTCGGAGCAAGTTTTTGGGCAGATTTCCACTTTCTTTATCTTTGGTGCCATTCCTCTAGTTACCCATATTTGGTCAATTCTAGTCCATGTCATCTTGGCTTCAGAGAAGAAGGTTCCCTCTCTTCCCAAGGGGTTCTTTACTCTCCAAATGTCCACTAAATCCATATTGTCTGTCATCTCAAAAAATGTTTTTGGTAGTCTACCATCCTTGGTAACTACCTGTCTTTGTGCCTTGTCCATGTTTGTAGATACTACTCCATTCATGCCCCCCATCAAAATCAGATTGTAATCCAAATAGTCCAATAAGATCTCATGCAACTTTTTAAAGAATTCAGATTTCCCCTCATTCGGTGCATAAATTCCTACGATCAAAAATTTCTCTCCTTGAACTTGAATTTCGATTGCCAAAAATCTGCCTTGTTCATCTTTAAAGATTAATTTCGGTAATAATCTCTCCTTTGCATATATCACAACTCCTCTTTTTTTAACTTTGTCAGATGAGATAAACTCCTGTCCCAGTCTTTTATTAATCAGTAGTTTCCTGTGTAGCCTTGTTACATGTGTTTCTTGTAAACAAATCAAGTCCAATTGTTCCTTTTTTAGTAAATGAAAAACACTTTTTCTCTTTCGAGGAGAGTTCAAACCATTACAATTCCAACTTAACAGTTGCAGAGCCATGATGGGGTTACTTCACTTTGCCTCCAACTGCGCCACGTGTCTGTTCTTGTTCTGTCGCTGGTGTCTCTTTCTCTGGACCGTGCAATCCAAAAGATAAGTTTGCTCTGTCTAGTATTCCTTTTTCCAGTGCTTTTGGCTCTTCTCCGGATTCCACTTCTTTCTGTAGATCTTCTACGTAATCTTTCAAAAACCTATCTTTATCGTTGACTGATCTTATTTTTATCTTTCTTCCTTTGTATTTAAAGGATAGGCCTTGAAGAAATTCCCACCTAAAGATAATTCTATTTCTTCTCAACAGGGCAACTAGGTCTCCGTACTTAAGCCTTAAGTCCAAAAGATGTTTTGGAATGTCCTTAAATATCTCCACACTTGAGTCGTAAATGTCCAAAGTCTTTTGATAGTGCAGATTCAAAATTTTGTCTCTCTCCTCTTTTGTTCGAAGAGTAATCAAGCAGTCCCTCACCTTGTTCCTCCTTTGTCCTCTTCCAAGTCTAAATGCATTCACTATCTTAAATTCTTCCTTCCCCAAATCCTGTTGCCAAAAATCTGTAAATTCCTGTGTAAGAAATTCAGCCAAATTATCTTTCTCACGTTCTGGTACAGCCCTGATTCTTAGATTCCTTTGTTTCTCTTTCAATTCAATCATAGAGCTTGCAGGGCAGCAGTTGAAGAAGGAGCAAAAAGGGTTTTCTTGTGTGTGTGTGTTTCTACAATCTCAGAACCACTGGCAGTCATCTTTGAGAATTCCTGGAGAACAGGCAAAGTCCCGGCAGACTGGAGGAGGGCAAATGTTGTCCCTATTTTCAAAAAGGGGAAAAGAAAGGACCCAAATAATTACTGCCCAGTCAGTCTGACATCAATACCAGGGAAGATTCTGGAGCAGATCATTAAGCAAACAGTCTGTGAGCACCTAGAAAGGAATGCTGTGATCACCAATAGTCAGCATGGATTTCTGAAAAATAAGTCATGTCAGACTAACCTGATCTCGTTTTTTGACAGAATTACAAGTCTGGTAGATGAAGGGAATGCAGTGGATGTAGCCTACCTTGCTTTCAGCAAGGCATTTGACAAGGTGCCCCATGATATTCTTGTAAAGAAGCTGGTAAAATGCGGTCTTGACTATGCTACCACTCAGTGGATTTGTAACTGGCTGACTGACCGAACCCAAAGGGTGCTCATCGATGGTTCCTCTTCATCCTGGAGAAGAGTGACTAGTGGGGTGCCGCGGGGTTCTGTCTTGGGCCCGGTCTTATTCAACATCTTTATCAACGACTTGGATGATGGACTCAAGGGCATCCTGATCAAATTTGCAGATGACACCAAATTGGGAGGGGTGGCTAACACCCCAGAGGACAGGATCACACTTCAAAACGACCTTGACAGATTAGAGAACTGGGCCAAAACAAACAAGATGAATTTTAACAGGGAGAAATGTAAAGTATTGCACTTGGGCAAAAAAAATGAGAGGCACAAATACAAGATGGGGGACACCTGGCTTGAGAGCAGTACATGTGAAAAGGATCTAGGAGTCTTGGTTGACCACAAACTTGACATGAGCCAACAGTGTGACGTGGCAGCTAAAAAAGCCAATGCAATTCTGGGCTGCATCAATAGGAGTATAGCATCTAGATCAAGGGAAGTAATAGTGCCACTGTATTCTGCTCTGGTCAGACCTCACCTGGAGTACTGTGTCCAGTTCTGGGCACCACAGTTCAAGAAGGACATTGACAAACTGGAACGTGTCCAGAGGAGGGCAACCAAAATGGTCAAAGGCCTGGAAACGATGCCTTATGAGGAACGGCTAAGGGAGCTGGGCATGTTTAGCCTGGAGAAGAGGAGGTTAAGGGGTGATATGATAGCCATGTTCAACTATATAAAAGGATGTCACATAGAGGAGGGAGAAAGGTTGTTTTCTGCTGCTCCAGAGAAGCGGAGACGGAGCAATGGATCCAAACTACAAGAAAGAAGATTCCACCTAAACATTAGGAAGAACTTCCTGACAGTAAGAGCTGTTCGACAGTGGAATTTGCTGCCAAGGAGTGTGGTGGAGTCTCCTTCTTTGGAGGTCTTTAAGCAGAGGCTTGACAACCATATGTCAGGAGTGCTCTGATGGTGTTTCCTGCTTGGCAGGGGGTTGGACTCGATGGCCCTTGTGGTCTCTTCCAACTCTATGATTCTATGATTCTATGATTCTATGATTCTATGTCTGCAAACATTTTGTAATCCACATTAAGTAACGATATAGGGCGGTAGTTCTTAAGCTGAGTCTTTTCAGTCTCTGTTTTCGGTATAAGTGTAATGTACGCCTCTTTCCACAACTCTGGTGCCTTTTTCCCTTCCAATATTTCATTGCAGACTTCCTTCAAAGGTTGTAATAGCCACTCTTTCAAAGATCTATAATATCTAGAAGTCAGCCCATCTGGTCCTGGAGATTTGCCCAATTGCATATTGTGAATGGCACCTTCTACTTCCTGTTCAGATATTTTATAGTTCAACATTAATTTGCTTTCTTGGGAGATTTTTTGTAATCCATTTGTCTTCAAAAATCGGTCTATGTCCATTTCTTTCTGTGGCCCTTGTGTGTATAATTGTTTAAAATACCTCTGGAAACAGTTTCTAATCTCGATTGGGTTATGTATATTCTTTCCTTCCACTTCTAAGTTTGTAATAGTATTTAATTTTTGTCTTTTTTTCATTTGCCAGGCCAACAGTTTCCCACATTTGTTAGCTGATTCAAATGTTTTTTGTCTCATTTGTTTAATTTTCCATTCTATTTCCTGATTCATCATTTCCATATATTGTACTTGGTATAATTTTATTTCTCTCAAAATCTCCTGCGACTTTGGTTTTGCTCTCAGTTTCTTCTCACTTTCTTTTATTTTCTCCAAAATTTTATCTTTCTTCTCATTTTGACTTCTCTTCTTTATTGCATTCTGTTGTATCAGAAACCCTCTCATGACAGCTTTGCTTGCATCCCAGATTACTCTTTTTTCTACATTGGTGTTCATATTTATTTCAAAATAGTCTCTCAAAGTTTTTTGGGCCTTTTTATACACTTCTTCATCTCTAAATAAGGTGTCATTCATCCTCCATCTGAAGGAGCCAGTTGATATTTGTTTCATCTCCATCCTTACAGCGTTATGGTCGGAGCAAGTTTTTGGGCAGATTTCCACTTTCTTTATCTTTGGTGCCATTCCTCTAGTTACCCATATTTGGTCAATTCTAGTCCATGTCATCTTGGCTTCAGAGAAGAAGGTTCCCTCTCTTCCCAAGGGGTTCTTTACTCTCCAAATGTCCACTAAATCCATATTGTCTGTCATCTCAAAAAATGTTTTTGGTAGTCTACCATCCTTGGTAACTACCTGTCTTTGTGCCTTGTCCATGTTTGTAGATACTACTCCATTCATGCCCCCCATCAAAATCAGATTGTAATCCAAATAGTCCAATAAGATCTCATGCAACTTTTTAAAGAATTCAGATTTCCCCTCATTCGGTGCATAAATTCCTACGATCAAAAATTTCTCTCCTTGAACTTGAATTTCGATTGCCAAAAATCTGCCTTGTTCATCTTTAAAGATTAATTTCGGTAATAATCTCTCCTTTGCATATATCACAACTCCTCTTTTTTTAACTTTGTCAGATGAGATAAACTCCTGTCCCAGTCTTTTATTAATCAGTAGTTTCCTGTGTAGCCTTGTTACATGTGTTTCTTGTAAACAAATCAAGTCCAATTGTTCCTTTTTTAGTAAATGAAAAACACTTTTTCTCTTTCGAGGAGAGTTCAAACCATTACAATTCCAACTTAACAGTTGCAGAGCCATGATGGGGTTACTTCACTTTGCCTCCAACTGCGCCACGTGTCTGTTCTTGTTCTGTCGCTGGTGTCTCTTTCTCTGGACCGTGCAATCCAAAAGATAAGTTTGCTCTGTCTAGTATTCCTTTTTCCAGTGCTTTTGGCTCTTCTCCGGATTCCACTTCTTTCTGTAGATCTTCTACGTAATCTTTCAAAAACCTATCTTTATCGTTGACTGATCTTATTTTTATCTTTCTTCCTTTGTATTTAAAGGATAGGCCTTGAAGAAATTCCCACCTAAAGATAATTCTATTTCTTCTCAACAGGGCAACTAGGTCTCCGTACTTAAGCCTTAAGTCCAAAAGATGTTTTGGAATGTCCTTAAATATCTCCACACTTGAGTCGTAAATGTCCAAAGTCTTTTGATAGTGCAGATTCAAAATTTTGTCTCTCTCCTCTTTTGTTCGAAGAGTAATCAAGCAGTCCCTCACCTTGTTCCTCCTTTGTCCTCTTCCAAGTCTAAATGCATTCACTATCTTAAATTCTTCCTTCCCCAAATCCTGTTGCCAAAAATCTGTAAATTCCTGTGTAAGAAATTCAGCCAAATTATCTTTCTCATGTTCTGGTACAGCCCTGATTCTTAGATTCCTTTGTTTCTCTTTCAATTCAATCATAGAGCTTGCAGGGCAGCAGTTGAAGAAGGAGCAAAAAGGGTTTTCTTGTGTGTGTGTGTTTCTACAATCTCAGAACCACTGGCAGTCATCTTTGAGAATTCCTGGAGAACAGGCAAAGTCCCGGCAGACTGGAGGAGGGCAAATGTTGTCCCTATTTTCAAAAAGGGGAAAAGAAAGGACCCAAATAATTACTGCCCAGTCAGTCTGACATCAATACCAGGGAAGATTCTGGAGCAGATCATTAAGCAAACAGTCTGTGAGCACCTAGAAAGGAATGCTGTGATCACCAATAGTCAGCATGGATTTCTGAAAAATAAGTCATGTCAGACTAACCTGATCTCGTTTTTTGACAGAATTACAAGTCTGGTAGATGAAGGGAATGCAGTGGATGTAGCCTACCTTGCTTTCAGCAAGGCATTTGACAAGGTGCCCCATGATATTCTTGTAAAGAAGCTGGTAAAATTCGGTCTTGACTATGCTACCACTCAGTGGATTTGTAACTGGCTGACTGACCGAACCCAAAGGGTGCTCATCGATGGTTCCTCTTCATCCTGGAGAAGAGTGACTAGTGGGGTGCCGCGGGGTTCTGTCTTGGGCCCGGTCTTATTCAACATCTTTATCAACGACTTGGATGATGGACTCAAGGGCATCCTGATCAAATTTGCAGATGACACCAAATTGGGAGGGGTGGCTAACACCCCAGAGGACAGGATCACACTTCAAAACGACCTTGACAGATTAGAGAACTGGGCCAAAACAAACAAGATGAATTTTAACAGGGAGAAATGTAAAGTATTGCACTTGGGCAAAAAAAATGAGAGGCACAAATACAAGATGGGGGACACCTGGCTTGAGAGCAGTACATGTGAAAAGGATCTAGGAGTCTTGGTTGACCACAAACTTGACATGAGCCAACAGTGTGACGCGGCAGCTAAAAAAGCCAATGCAATTCTGGGCTGCATCAATAGGAGTATAGCATCTAGATCAAGGGAAGTAATAGTGCCACTGTATTCTGCTCTGGTCAGACCTCACCTGGAGTACTGTGTCCAGTTCTGGGCACCACAGTTCAAGAAGGACATTGACAAACTGGAACGTGTCCAGAGGAGGGCAACCAAAATGGTCAAAGGCCTGGAAACGATGCCTTATGAGGAACGGCTAAGGGAGCTGGGCATGTTTAGCCTGGAGAAGAGGAGGTTAAGGGGTGATATGATAGCCATGTTCAACTATATAAAAGGATGTCACATAGAGGAGGGAGAAAGGTTGTTTTCTGCTGCTCCAGAGAAGCGGAGACGGAGCAATGGATCCAAACTACAAGAAAGAAGATTCCACCTAAACATTAGGAAGAACTTCCTGACAGTAAGAGCTGTTCGACAGTGGAATTTGCTGCCAAGGAGTGTGGTGGAGTCTCCTTCTTTGGAGGTCTTTAAGCAGAGGCTTGACAACCATATGTCAGGAGTGCTCTGATGGTGTTTCCTGCTTGGCAGGGGGTTGGACTCGATGGCCCTTGTGGTCTCTTCCAACTCTATGATTCTATGATTCTATGATTCTATGATTCTATGTCTGCAAACATTTTGTAATCCACATTAAGTAACGATATAGGGCGGTAGTTCTTAAGCTGAGTCTTTTCAGTCTCTGTTTTCGGTATAAGTGTAATGTACGCCTCTTTCCACAACTCTGGTGCCTTTTTCCCTTCCAATATTTCATTGCAGACTTCCTTCAAAGGTTGTAATAGCCACTCTTTCAAAGATCTATAATATCTAGAAGTCAGCCCATCTGGTCCTGGAGATTTGCCCAATTGCATATTGTGAATGGCACCTTCTACTTCCTGTTCAGATATTTTATAGTTCAACATTAATTTGCTTTCTTGGGAGATTTTTTGTAATCCATTTGTCTTCAAAAATCGGTCTATGTCCATTTCTTTCTGTGGCCCTTGTGTGTATAATTGTTTAAAATACCTCTGGAAACAGTTTCTAATCTCGATTGGGTTATGTATATTCTTTCCTTCCACTTCTAAGTTTGTAATAGTATTTAATTTTTGTCTTTTTTTCATTTGCCAGGCCAACAGTTTCCCACATTTGTTAGCTGATTCAAATGTTTTTTGTCTCATTTGTTTAATTTTCCATTCTATTTCCTGATTCATCATTTCCATATATTGTACTTGGTATAATTTTATTTCTCTCAAAATCTCCTGCGACTTTGGTTTTGCTCTCAGTTTCTTCTCACTTTCTTTTATTTTCTCCAAAATTTTATCTTTCTTCTCATTTTGACTTCTCTTCTTTATTGCATTCTGTTGTATCAGAAACCCTCTCATGACAGCTTTGCTTGCATCCCAGATTACTCTTTTTTCTACATTGGTGTTCATATTTATTTCAAAATAGTCTCTCAAAGTTTTTTGGGCCTTTTTATACACTTCTTCATCTCTAAATAAGGTGTCATTCATCCTCCATCTGAAGGAGCCAGTTGATATTTGTTTCATCTCCATCCTTACAGCGTTATGGTCGGAGCAAGTTTTTGGGCAGATTTCCACTTTCTTTATCTTTGGTGCCATTCCTCTAGTTACCCATATTTGGTCAATTCTAGTCCATGTCATCTTGGCTTCAGAGAAGAAGGTTCCCTCTCTTCCCAAGGGGTTCTTTACTCTCCAAATGTCCACTAAATCCATATTGTCTGTCATCTCAAAAAATGTTTTTGGTAGTCTACCATCCTTGGTAACTACCTGTCTTTGTGCCTTGTCCATGTTTGTAGATACTACTCCATTCATGCCCCCCATCAAAATCAGATTGTAATCCAAATAGTCCAATAAGATCTCATGCAACTTTTTAAAGAATTCAGATTTCCCCTCATTCGGTGCATAAATTCCTACGATCAAAAATTTCTCTCCTTGAACTTGAATTTCGATTGCCAAAAATCTGCCTTGTTCATCTTTAAAGATTAATTTCGGTAATAATCTCTCCTTTGCATATATCACAACTCCTCTTTTTTTAACTTTGTCAGATGAGATAAACTCCTGTCCCAGTCTTTTATTAATCAGTAGTTTCCTGTGTAGCCTTGTTACATGTGTTTCTTGTAAACAAATCAAGTCCAATTGTTCCTTTTTTAGTAAATGAAAAACACTTTTTCTCTTTCGAGGAGAGTTCAAACCATTACAATTCCAACTTAACAGTTGCAGAGCCATGATGGGGTTACTTCACTTTGCCTCCAACTGCGCCACGTGTCTGTTCTTGTTCTGTCGCTGGTGTCTCTTTCTCTGGACCGTGCAATCCAAAAGATAAGTTTGCTCTGTCTAGTATTCCTTTTTCCAGTGCTTTTGGCTCTTCTCCGGATTCCACTTCTTTCTGTAGATCTTCTACGTAATCTTTCAAAAACCTATCTTTATCGTTGACTGATCTTATTTTTATCTTTCTTCCTTTGTATTTAAAGGATAGGCCTTGAAGAAATTCCCACCTAAAGATAATTCTATTTCTTCTCAACAGGGCAACTAGGTCTCCGTACTTAAGCCTTAAGTCCAAAAGATGTTTTGGAATGTCCTTAAATATCTCCACACTTGAGTCGTAAATTTCCAAAGTCTTTTGATAGTGCAGATTCAAAATTTTGTCTCTCTCCTCTTTTGTTCGAAGAGTAATCAAGCAGTCCCTCACCTTGTTCCTCCTTTGTCCTCTTCCAAGTCTAAATGCATTCACTATCTTAAATTCTTCCTTCCCCAAATCCTGTTGCCAAAAATCTGTAAATTCCTGTGTAAGAAATTCAGCCAAATTATCTTTCTCACGTTCTGGTACAGCCCTGATTCTTAGATTCCTTTGTTTCTCTTTCAATTCAATCATAGAGCTTGCAGGGCAGCAGTTGAAGAAGGAGCAAAAAGGGTTTTCTTGTGTGTGTGTGTTTCTACAATCTCAGAACCACTGGCAGTCATCTTTGAGAATTCCTGGAGAACAGGCAAAGTCCCGGCAGACTGGAGGAGGGCAAATGTTGTCCCTATTTTCAAAAAGGGGAAAAGAAAGGACCCAAATAATTACTGCCCAGTCAGTCTGACATCAATACCAGGGAAGATTCTGGAGCAGATCATTAAGCAAACAGTCTGTGAGCACCTAGAAAGGAATGCTGTGATCACCAATAGTCAGCATGGATTTCTGAAAAATAAGTCATGTCAGACTAACCTGATCTCGTTTTTTGACAGAATTACAAGTCTGGTAGATGAAGGGAATGCAGTGGATGTAGCCTACCTTGCTTTCAGCAAGGCATTTGACAAGGTGCCCCATGATATTCTTGTAAAGAAGCTGGTAAAATGCGGTCTTGACTATGCTACCACTCAGTGGATTTGTAACTGGCTGACTGACCGAACCCAAAGGGTGCTCATCGATGGTTCCTCTTCATCCTGGAGAAGAGTGACTAGTGGGGTGCCACAGGGTTCTGTCTTGGGCCCGGTCTTATTCAACATCTTTATCAACAACTTGGATGATGGACTCAAGGGCATCCTGTTCAAATTTGCAGATGACACCTGTCAGGGCTGCCTCAAGTCTCAGCTCACAAAAGACCAACGCCTATCTCTTCTTATATACAAAAGTGTTTATTGCAGTTCATTGTTTGCTTCACACCCGAGGCGCGCAGCCCTACGTCTGCTAGGCTTAGACCGCTGAAGTCCCCTCTGAATCCGTCCCTCCCCTGCACCAGTTTAAGAGGCTTGCGCTGCTCCACCTCTTTCTCTCTTTCCTTTTCCGCAGGGTCTTTCTGCCCGCTGGGGTTTCGCCCCTCCTGGATTCCTCTGACGCGGAATCAGACTGCTCTTGCCCCCTCCTGCGGGCTTTGGGACCTGGCCCCTCCTCTGGGCTCCCTGTACTTCCGCGCGCCTCTACATTTGAACTTGGCGCGCGCGCCCAACCTCTAACCTTCCTTTTAACATAAGAAAAATCCTTCCAGTAGCACCTTTAAGACCAACTAAGTTAGTTCTTGGTATGAGCTTTCGTGTGCAAGCACACTTCTTCAGATACACTGAAACAGAAGTTGCCAGATCCTTCTATATAGTGAGAAGGTGGGGAGGGGTATTACTCAGAAGGGTGGTGGGAATGGGAGATTGGCAGATAGCTGAGATGAGCCTGCTGACGACTCTTAACGACTGTAATAGGTCTTACAGGAAAAGGCAAGGGGTGAGAAGGTGAGAAATGGCTTAGTCATGTATAATGGGATAAGAATCCAATGTCTTTGTTCAAACCAGGTCTCTCCATGGTTTTAAGTTTGGTAATGAGTTGCAATTCAGCAGCTTCTCTTTCCAGTCTATTTCTGAAATTCCTTTGTAGTAAAACAGCTACTTTGAGATCTTGTATAGAATGTCCTGGGAGATTGAAGTGTTCTCCTACTGGTTTCTCTGTTTTGTGATTCTTGATGTCAGATTTATGTCCATTTATTCTTTGGCGTAAGGTTTGGCCTGTTTGTCCAATATAGAGAGCTGAAGGACACTGTTGGCATTTGATGCCATACACAATGTTAGATGATGAGCAATTGAATAGTCCCGAGATGGTATGTGTGATGTTGTTGGGGCCAGTAATGGTGTTGTCCGGGTGTATGTGGCAGCAAAGTTGGCATCTGGGTTTATTGCAGGCTCTGGTGCCAGTGTCCGTGTTAAGTCTGGTTGTAGTATTATTGTGGGTTAGGAGTTGTTTAAGATTGGGTGGCTGTCTGTAGGCAATGAAAGGTCTTCCTCCCAGAGCTTGAGAAAGAGAACTGTCATTGTCCAGGAGAGGTTGTAGATCTCTGATGATGCGTTGTACTGTTTTAACTTGGGAGCTGTATGTGATGACTAGAGGTGTTCTGTTATTTTCTTTTTTGGGTCTGTCTTGCAGCAAGTTCTCTCTGGGTATAAGTCTGGCTCTGTTGATCTGTTGTCTAACTTCATCTGCTGGGTATTTTAGTTCTGAAAAGGTTTGCTGTAGATCTCTTAGGTGAGAGTCTCTGTCTGTAGAATTGGAACAGATGCGGCTGTAACGTAGTGCCTGGCTATATACAATGGACTGTTTGGTATGTTTGGGATGGTAGCTAGAGGCATGTAGATATGTTTGTCGGTCAGTTGGTTTACGGTATAAGGTGGTGTCTATGCGCCCATCCTGTATTTTTATAGTAGTGTCCAAAAAATGTATTTCTTGCATAGATTGATTCATTGTAAGGTTGATTGTGGGGTGAAAATCATTAAATTTCTGGTGAAAGGTGTCCAGGGTCTGTTGACCATGTGTCCAGATGATAAAAATATCGTCAATGTATCGCAGGTACAAGAGAGGTTTGAGTGGGTAGGAGTTTAGGAAACGTTGTTCTAAATCTGCCATGAAGATGTTGGCATACTGTGGGGCCATGCGGGTGCCCATTGCTGTGCCGCTGATCTGAAGGAACAGGTCATCACCGAATTTGAAGTTGTTGTGGGTAAGGACAAATTGGCAGAGTTTGGTGGCAAGGTCCGCTGTGGTTTTATCTGAAATGGTGTTCCTTATAGCTTGTAAACCATCGTTGTGTGGGATGTTGGTATACAGAGATTCCACATCCATAGTAGCTAGTATAGTATTGTTGGGAAGATTATTTAAAGATTGTATTTTCCTCAGATTATTTAAAGATTGTATTTCCTCAGATTATTTAAAGATTATTTAAAGATTGTATTTTCCTTTTAACAGCTACACTACTCCCTTCACTACTCCCCTCCCCTTCCGGGAGGGTGGCTTGCTCCGACCTCCCTCCTTTCTCTGCTGCCGGAGCCGCTTCCCCTGATACACTGAAACCTCCACCCCCTTCGCTGCACTCTGGCGGGGAGGCTGGTCCTGACGCCCAGCTGCCACTTTGGGATCCCCCACTGGCCCCCTGCTCCTGACACGTCCCCCCTGGGGCTCCCCTGGCCTTGACCACCGGCGCCCCCTTCTGGGAATCCTCTGATTCGCTGGAAAGACTCATGGAATCTCTTGAGTCATTGTCATCCTCTTCCTCGCTGTCCTGGGATTCATCCCCATCGCTCTCCATCTCCTGCCTACCCTGTGCCTCTGTCCCTGAACCCCTGACATCCATCCCCCCCTCGAAGCCCCCCCTTCCCCCCTCCCGCTGCTCGGGCGCAGGTTCCGGGAGCTCCGTTGTAGCGGGGGTAGATGCTGGATACAGTTCGTCGACGTCGATCTCCTCTGCTTCCAGTTCAGTGTATGAGTGCTCGAAACCGGGGTCCTCCCCCAACACATCCCAAGCCTTCCCTCCCCCTGTTACTTCAGGCGATGCTGCTTGCCAAGGCCCCCTTCGCCACCCCACTTCTGGTTGATCGTCCCACCAATAAGAGCGGTCCGTGTCCACCCCCGAGCACGATCCCCTTGGAGGGCTCGATTCCGGCGTGGTCTCCTCTGCGGAGGAGAACCCCCGGAAGGTGCTGCCTGAAAGTGTGGGCGTAAAAAGCCAGTCGTCAAAATACTCCGCTGGCATGGGCCTGTGTGGGAAGAGTGCATGGAACTCGTCTTTAAGAAGAGGTTCCTCCAGAGCATAATCTGGCACCCAACTGTTGGCGCTGGCCGGGGTACCTTCCCTGGCGAGGAGGTATTCCACTCCCTCCTCCCCCCATCTCGAGTCCAGAATTTCCGTGACCTCGTTGAGTGTCGGGGTCCTCGGTGACTCCCCCCCCCCCCGGTGACTTTCTACGTGGGTCTGGTGCCGTCCCTGGCTCCTGAAATCTGTGTGGGGCCTTGTAGGATGTAAGCACCGACCTATGAAAGACCGGGTGCATTCGGGAATCTTCTGGGAGGGTCAACCGAAAAGCTACGGGATTGATCCTGCCCTCAACTTGGTATGGCCCTAGCTGTTTGTGTCCTAGCTTCTTCTTAGCTAACGACTTGGCCGGCACCGCCTGGGCTGCTAACCATACCCAGTCCCCCACCTGGATGTCTTCTCCTGCCCTCCTGTGCCTGTCTGCCTGCACTTTGTAGGCGTGTTTAGCTAGTTCCAAGTGCCGTCGTAGCTCCTCGTGGACCTCCTGCAATTCTGCTGCTAAATGCTCAGCTCCCTGCGACTCCCCCTGCGTCGTTGTCTCCAATGCCGGGAAGGTTCTGGGATGTCGCCCATTGTTGGCGAAGAACGGTGTCACCCCCGTTGACGCGTGCTTCGTGTTGTTGTAGGCAAACTCGGCCATCGGTAAGTAGTTCACCCAAGTTGCAGGCTTCTGATTGGCGTAACATCGCAGGTACTGCTGCATGATGGCGTTGACCCTCTCCGCTTGGCCGTTGGTTTGCGGGTGTCTCGCCGACGCTAAGTTGATCTTGACATTCAGGATGCCCAGGAGCTTCTGCCAGAAACTGGAAATGAATTGGCGACCCTGGTCAGACAGGATGGACCGCGGTAAGCCGTGCACCCGGAACACGTGGTCTATGAACAGCTTGGCGGTCTGTTCCGCTGTTGCCACCTTCGCGCAAGGAATGAAGTGTGCCATCTTGGTGAACAGATCTACAACCACAAGCACCGCCGTCTTGCCCCGCGAACTGGGCAGATCAGTAACAAAGTCCAGCGCCACCCTTTCCCACGGCTGTAGTGGCGTCTCCAGCGGTTCCAGCAATCCCGCTGGCTTCTTGTGCACTGGCTTGGACCTCTGACAAGTGTCACACCTGGTGACGTAATCCGCAACCTCTCCCCGCATCTGGGGCCACCAAAAGTCTCTGGCTACTAAGTCCGCCGTCTTTTCTTTGCCGAAGTGACCCGCGCTGGGTGCGTCGTGTAACTGCTGTAAAACCTTCGCGCGGAGATCGTCTCCCGGCACGTAGAGAGCACCTTTGCGGGTCAGCAGGCCGTCGCGTATCTGGAATTCGCCGTCCTTTGCTGTCCCTCTTCGCACCTCCTCCATCTTGGATTGTGCGAACGGATCCGTCTGTAGCGCGCGCCGTACCGCGTCCAGGTCCACGGCGGCGGAAGCGCACGCCCACGCTTGCGGTGCGAAAATGTGCCTGGCTGCCACTGGTGCCGCTTCCTCGAGATACTGCGGTTTCCTGGAGAGCGCATCCGCTATGACGTTGTTGTCTCCCGGGATATACTCTATCCGGAAATCGAAATCCGCAAAGAACTCCGCCCATCTCATGCGCCTCTGGCTCTGGAGCTTCGCCGTGCGCCAATACTCTAGGTTCTTGTGGTCCGTGCGGACCTGCACGGTGTGCTTGGCTCCGATGAGGAAGTGCCGCCACGCCTTGAAAGCCGCGTGGATGGCCAACAACTCCCTGTCCCAGATGGTGTAGTTCTGTTCCGACTTGCTGAGCTTCCGGGAATAGAAAGCGCAGGGCCTCCAGTTCCCTTGCGGATCTTCCTGCAAGAGGACGGCCCCCACTGCTCTGTCAGATGCGTCAGTCTCAACCCGCATGGGCCTGCCGGGATTCACGTGTAGCAGCTGGTCTTCGGACGCGAAGAGACTCTTAAGTCTCCTGAAGGACTGCTCCGCCTGGTCCGTCCAGGTGAACTTTTTCTTCTTGGAACTGAGGGTGTCCGTGATAGCTGCCGTCTCTTTCGCGAAACCCCTGATGAACTTGCGGTAAAAGTTGGCGAAGCCGACGAACCTCTGGACCTCCTTCCGATTGCGCGGGCTATTCCAGTCCAACACCGCGCGGACTTTGGCGCTGTCCATGGCTAGTCCCTTGTCGGACAGCCGGTAGCCCAGGAAATCCACCTCCGTCACGTCGAACTGGCACTTCTCCAGTTTGGCGTAGAGTCTGTGCTCCCGTAGCCTCTGCAGGACCTCCTTTACGTCTCTCTCGTGAGTCTCCTGCGATTCTGAGAAGATCAGAATGTCGTCGAGGAAGCATACGCACTTCTTGTAGAGGAGTCCTGCTAGCACGTGGTGCATGAATGCTTGGAAACAGTGGGAGCCATTTTGGAGACCAAACGGCATAACTCTGTATTCATAGGTGCCCAGCGGCGTGAACATGGCCGTCTTCCACTCGTCACCTTCCCTCATGCGTATTAGATTGTATGCTCCGCGTAGATCCAACTTGGTGAAGATCCTCCCCTTCCTCACCGTCGCGAGCAGGTCGTCAATCTTGGGCATGGGGAAGGCCTTGGGCTTTGTCATCGAGTTTATGGCCCTATAGTCCACAATGAGCCGTTTTTGGGGCGTGTCCTTCTTCTTCACGAAAAACACAGGACTGCCCCCCACTGCCTTGGATTCTCGGATGAATCCCCGCTTCAAATTGTGATCTATAAACTCCCTGAGTTCCTGCATCTCATCTTCAGACATGGAATACAGCTTCGCAGTCGGTAGCGTCGCCCCTGGTAAGAGGTCAATTGCACAGTCGTAGGGCCGGTGGGGTGGTAATTGGTCAGCTTCCTTTTCGCAGAAGACCTCCAAAAACCCCTTGTACTTGTGGGGCACTGCCTGCACCATGCCTAGATGCAACTGTTGCCCTTCCTCCTGGCCCTCCTCCTCCTGGCCGGTCTGGATGCAATGTTGTGCGCAGTAGGACGAGCCAAAGGTGAGCTGCCGCTGGTACCACGCTAATGATGGGCTGTGTCTATCCAGCCAACTCATGCCTAACACTATAGGCGTGTCTGACAGTTGGGTGACATTGAAACTGATGACCTCGCGATGATTCCCAATTTTCAGCAGCATGGGTGGCGTCTGTTGTACCACTTGCCCACCCAGCAACTTCCTGCCATCTACCGTGACGACGTTCAGAGGCAGTGTGGCTGGTAGTAGCGCTATGCGATGCTGCTTGATGAACTGCATCCCCACGAAGTCTGCGTTGCTCCCTGAGTCAATCGTAATGGGGACTTCCAGGGTGAGTCCATTAGGTAGCTGGAGAGTAGCAGTGAGCTGCACCACTGGCTTGGGTGGTAAGGGGTCTGTAGGCTGCAAAAGCGCTGGGGACTGCTTCACTGACTTGCCTGGCAGAGCCCCAGCATCTCTGCTTCCAGCCAGGCATTCTCGTTTCCCTGAAACTGTTCTCCTTGGAACGCTTCCCCTGTTACTGTTGCTAAGGCTGCAGTGTGCTTCTGAAGCCTCTGGGGACACTCTTTAGCCATGTGCTGTGCACTGTCACAGATGTAACACTTCCTGGTCCCTCTAGGAGGCTTCGCCTTGACTGCTCCGGACGCTGAGGCTCCGGCAGCTGTCTGAGCCTTTGCACCACCCAGCTCCATTGGTTCCTCCCCTCCCTTCAGCATAGGCGAGGGATTTGTACGTCCCAGGTCCCTGGGAAGAAAAGGAGGCGCTCTAGCTGGTGGGCGGACGTGACGCCCCTCCTCACTGTGCCAAGGGCGTTCTTCGTGGCGCACCCCTATCGTGAGTGCCCTCTGCACGACGTCTGCTAGGGTTTGAGGTCTGTCTCCCCTAGCCAGCTCATCTTTTACTGAGCCATGAAGCCCCTCCCAGAACAAGTCTCTCACTGCCAGGGAGTCCTTTTCCCAGCCCAGCACATTCAGCAATGCAAAAAAGCGAGAATGGTACTGACGCACTGTAGCCTTGCCCTGCCGCAATCCATGCATCTCCTGGCGCGCCACATCAACGTCAACGGTAGATTGGAAGCAAGCGTCCATGGCTTTGATAAATTCGTCAGAGTCCCTGCGGGCAAGACCATCTTCGCGCCACAAATTGCGTAACCAGGTTCTAGCTTCCCCATGCAAATGGGACACAATAAAGCCTACTTTCTCCTCCTCATCTTTGAAGTCTTTTCGAAGCAAATGCAGCGCGTATACGACGTCTGCTCTGAAATTGGGATAATGCTTCAGGTTCCCATCGAAGTGGGCTACTAAATTGCCCCCCCTCCGTCCGAGTCCGATTCCCTCTGATCTGGACCCCGGGAACCCCTCTTTGCACGCCTGATCCCACCTGGCTTGCAGATTCTGGCATCGCGCTTCTGCTTCGGCAACTGTCTTCTGAGAGACCCGTACTGCAACGGAGAGTTCAGCGACTGCGTTTTGCAGGGTCGTTATCTGCTCCTCAGTAGTCATGTCTGCCAAACTTCGTGAGCTTTGCAAAAAAAAAAAAATTTTGCGGTGCAGGAGAGGGGATTTACTGTCAAGGCTGCCTCAAGTCTCAGCTCACAAAAGACCAACGCCTATCTCTTCTTATATACAAAAGTGTTTATTGCAGTTCATTGTTTGCTTCACATCCGAGGCGCGCAGCCCTACGTCTGCTAGGCTTAGACCGCTGAAGTCCCCTCTGAATCCGTCCCTCCCCTGCACCAGTTTAAGAGGCTTGCGCTGCTCCACCTCTTTCTCTCTTTCCTTTTCCGCAGGGTCTTTCTGCCCACTGGGGTTTCGCCCCTCCTGGATTCCTCTGACGCGGAATCAGACTGCTCTTGCCCCCTCCTGCGGGCTTTGGGACCTGGCCCCTCCTCCGGGCTCCCTGTACTTCCGCGCGCCTCTACATTTGAACTTGGCGCGCGCGCCCAACCTCTAACCTTCCTTTTAACAGCTACACTACTCCCTTCACTACTCCCCTCCCCTTCCGGGAGGGTGGCTTGCTCCGACCTCCCTCCTTTCTCTGCTGCCGGAGCCGCTTCCCCTGATACACTGAAACCTCCACCCCCTTCGCTGCACTCTGGCGGGGAGGCTGGTCCTGACGCCCAGCTGCCACTTTGGGATCCCCCGCTGGCCCCCTGCTCCTGACACGTCCCCCCTGGGGCTCCCCTGGCCTTGACCACCGGCGCCCCCTTCTGGGAATCCTCTGATTCGCTGGAAAGACTCATGGAATCTCTTGAGTCATTGTCATCCTCTTCCTCGCTGTCCTGGGATTCATCCCCATCGCTCTCCATCTCCTGCCTACCCTGTGCCTCTGTCCCTGAACCCCTGACAACACCAAACTGGGAGGGGTGGCTAACACCCCAGAGGACAGGATCACACTTCAAAACGACCTTGACCGATTAGAGAACTGGGCCAAAACAAACAAGATGAATTTTAACAGGGAGAAATGTAAAGTATTGCACTTGGGCAAAAAAAATGAGAGGCACAAATACAAGATGGGGGACACCTGGCTTGAGAGCAGTACATGTGAAAAGGATCTAGGAGTCTTGGTTGACCACGAACTTGACATGAGCCAACAGTGTGATGCGGCAGCTAAAAAAGCCAATGCAATTCTGGGCTGCATCAATAGGAGTATAGCATCTAGATCAAGGGAAGTAATAGTGCTGTATTCTGCTCTGGTCAGACCTCACCTGGAGTACTGTGTCCAGTTCTGGGCACCACAGTTCAAGAAGGACACTGGCAAACTGGAACGTGTCCAGAGGAGGGCAACCAAAATGGTCAAAGGCCTGGAAACGATGCCTTATGAGGAACGGCTAAGGGAGCTGGGCATGTTTAGCCTGGAGAAGAGGAGGTTAAGGGGTGATATGATAGCCATGTTCAAATATATAAAAGGATGTCACATAGAGGAGGGAGAAAGGTTGGATCCAAACTACAAGAAAGAAGATTCCACCAAAACATTAGGAAGAACTTCCTGACAGTAAGAGCTGTTCGACAGTGGAATTTGCTGCCAAGGAGTGTGGTGGAGTCTCCTTCTTTGGAGGTCTTTAAGCAGAGGCTTGACAACCATATGTCAGGAGTGCTCTGATGGTGTTTCCTGCTTGGCAGGGGGTTGGACTCGATGGCCCTTGTAGTCTCTTCCAACTCTATGATTCTATGATTCTATAGACAGTGTCAAGCCGTGGTCCTCCAATTGCCTGTATACCGGTGGTATCTTCTCTTGAGTAGCAGTTGCTATATCTTTTACTTCTTCAGCTATCTTTCGGGTCGAAGCAGATTCCTGTAATAATTTTTCAATAGACTCTGTATTGGTATTCACCTTCTGTCCCAAATTATTAATGCTTGTTGTATTCAGGTCAATTTTAACTGATGCTTCAGCTACTTGTTTATTTGTCTCAGCTACCTGCTTAGCTAAATTTTCCAAAGATTCATTATTTTTTCCAAGTGCATATGCCAAAACGTCTTCGGACGACATAACTTTTGGTTTAACCTGTGGAGGTGCAGCCCCTGATGTTCCAGATGCTCCAGATGTTGAAGCCCTTCGCTGCTGCGCAGTGTCTGTCCGATAGGGTCTGCCAGACCTAGTAGTTTTTTCCTGCGCCAGCTCTAACTTTCCTCTCCCATCTGCCATAACACTCTC
>NW_028293264.1:5000-22500 GCF_964106645.2 Podarcis pityusensis
CCCATGCGCAGCTCCTCTGAAACTTCCCTCTGCCCTTTGCGCATGCGCAGCTCGTTCTTCTGCCCTCCGCCCATGCGCACTGCCCAACTGTATGCCATCCCTTGCACTTCACGCACGCGCAGTGTCCACCCCTTCCCGCCCTCCGCACATGCGCACTGCCACCTCCGACGCCTCCTCCCGCCCTTCTTCCCTCCGCACATGCGCACTGCCCCGTCCCGACGCCTCCTTCCACCCTTCTTCCCTACGCAGCTCCTTCCTTCTTCCCTCCGCACATGCGCACTGCCCACTCTTCGCACATGCGCAGTTGGCAACCCTCCCTGCCCTTTGATCCTTCACACATGCACACCTCATCCTTGTGCCTTTCGCACATGCGCAGTGGGAAACCAAAACCACCCCTTAACTCTTCGCACATGCGCAGTGTCCACCGCGACGCCTCCTTCCGCCCTTCTTCCCAACGCAACTCCTCCCTCTGCCCTCTGCACATGCGCAGTGTCCACCCCTCCCTGCCCTCCGCCCATGCGCAGTGGCCAACCCTCCACTTCCCTTCGCCCATGCGCAGCTGCTCCTCTGAAACTTCCCTCTGCCCTTTGCGCATGCGCAGCTCGTTCCTCTGCCCTCCGCCCATGCGCAGTGGCCAACCCTCCGCTTCCCTTCGCCCATGTGCAGCTCCTCTGTAACGTCCCTCTGCCCTTTGCGTATGCGCAGCTCGTTCCTCTGCCCTCCGCACATGCGCAGTGGCCAACCTAAACCTCCGCTTTGCTCTTTGCACATGCGCTCCTCGCCCCTTCATACATGCGCAACGAGCCCCTTTCCCCTTCGCACATGCGCAGCTCATCCCTCTTCCCATCTGCACAGGCGCAAAGGGCAGAGGGAAGTTTCAGAGGAGCTGCGCATGGGCGAAGGGAAGCGGAGGGTTGGCCACTGCGCATGGGCGGAGGGCAAGGGATGGCATACAGTTGGGCAGTGCGCATGGGCGGAGGGCAGAGGAAGGAGCTGCGCATGCGCAAAGGGAAGTTTTCAGAGGAGCTGCGCATGGGCGGAGGGAAGCGGAGGGTTGGCCACTGCGCATGGGCGGAGGGCGGGGAGGGATGGACACCGCGCGTGCGCAAAGGGCAAGGGATGGCATACAGTTGGGCAGTGCGCATGGGCGGAGGGCAGAGGAAGGAGCTGCGCATGCGCAAAGGGAAGTTTCAGAGGAGCTGCGCATGGGCGGAGGGAAGCGGAGGGTTGGCCACTGCGCATGGGCGGAGGGCGGGGAGGGGTGGACACCGCGCGTGCGCGAAGGGCAAGGGATGGCATACAGTTGGGCAGTGCGCATGGGCGGAGGGCAGAGGAAGGAGCTGCGCATGCGCAAAGGGAAGTTTCAGAGGAGCTGCGCATGGGCGGAGGGAAGCGGAGGGTTGGCCACTGCGCATGGGCGGAGGGCGGGGAGGGGTGGACACCGCGCGTGCGCAAAGGGCAAGGATGGCATACAGTTGGGCAGTGCGCATGGGCGGAGGGCAGAGGAAGGAGCTGCGCATGCGCAAAGGGAAGTTTCAGAGGAGCTGGCGCATGGGCGGAGGGAAGCGGAGGGTTGGCCACTGCGCATGGGCGGAGGGCAAGGGATGGCATACAGTTGGGCAGTGCGCATGGGCGGAGGGCAGAGGAAGGAGCTGCGCATGCGCAAAGGGAAGTTTCAGAGGAGCTGTGCATGGGCGGAGGGAAGCGGAGGGTTGGCCACTGCGCATGGGCGGAGGGCGGGGAGGGGTGGACACCGCGCGTGCGCGAAGGGCAGGGGATGGCATACAGTTGGGCAGTGCGTATGGGCGGAGGGCAGAGGAAGGAGCTGCGCATGCGCAAAGGGAAGTTTCAGAGGAGCTGCGCATGGGCGGAGGGAAGCGGAGGGTTGGCCACTGCGCATGGGCGGAGGGTGGGGAGGGATGGACACCGCGCGTGCGCGAAGGGCAAGGGATGGCATACAGTTGGGAAGTGCGCATGGGCGGAGGGCAGAGGAAGGAGCTGCGCATGCGCAAAGGGAAGTTTCAGAGGAGCTGCGCATGGGCGGAGGGAAGCGGAGGGTTGGCCACTGCGCATGGGCGGAGGGCGGGGAGGGGTGGACACCGCGCGTGCGCGAAGGGCAAGGGATGGCATACAGTTGGGCAGTGCGCATGGGCGGAGGGCAGAGGAAGGAGCTGCGCATGCGCAAAGGGAAGTTTCAGAGGAGCTGCGCATGGGCGGAGGGAAGCGGAGGGTTGGCCACTGCGCATGGGCGGAGGGCGGGGAGGGGTGGACACCGCGCGTGCGCGAAGGGCAAGGGATGGCATACAGTTGGGCAGTGCGCATGGGCGGAGGGCAGAGGAAGGAGCTGCGCATGCGCAAAGGGAAGTTTCAGAGGAGCTGCGCATGGGCGGAGGGAAGCGGAGGGTTGGCCACTGCGCATGGGCGGAGGGCAAGGGATGGCATACAGTTGGGCAGTGCGCATGGGCGGAGGGCAGAGGAAGGAGCTGCGGATGCGCAAAGGGAAGTTTCAGAGGAGCTGCGCATGGGCGGAGGGAAGCGGAGGGTTGGCCACTGCGCATGGGCGGAGGGCAAGGGATGGCATACAGTTGGGCAGTGCGCATGGGCGGAGGGGCAGAGGAAGGAGCTGCGCATGCGCAAAGGGAAGTTTCAGAGGAGCTGCGCGTGGGCGGAGGGAAGCGGAGGGTTGGCCACTGCGCATGGGCGGGGAGGCGTGGACACTGTGCATGCGCGAAGGGCAGGGGATGGCATACAGTTGGGCCTTTGACCCTCCACACATGCGCATCTCACCCCTCTGCCCATGTGCAAGGATAAACTCAAACCACCCTTTAACCCTCTGCACATGCGCAGTGGGCACACCGACGCCTCCTTCCGCCTCTGCCGCTGCGAAAAACCACCTTCTCGGCCTCCGCGCCTGCGCACCGCGCAACCCGACGCCTCCTTCCGCCCTTCTCTCCCCGCGCAGCTCCTCCCTCTTCCCTCCGCGCCTGCGAAAAACCACCTTTTCGGCCTCCGCGCCTGCGCACCGCGCAACCCGACGCCGCCTCCCGCCCTTCTCCCCACGCACGCCGCTCCTCCGCGCCTGCGCTCTGATCACCCCTCCCTTCCCTTCGCCCTCCCGCCCATGCGCACTGCGCAACCCGACGCCTCCTGCCGCCCTTCTCCCCACGCACGCCGCTCCTCCGCGCCTGCGCACTGACCACCCCTCCCTTCCCTTCTCCCTCCCGCCCATGCGCACTGCGCAACCCGACGCCTCCTTGCCGCCCTTCTCCCCACTCAGGCCGCTCCTCCGCGCCTGCGCACTGGCCACCCCTCCCTTCCCATCGCCCTCCCGCCCATGCGCAGTGGGCAAACCGAAGCCTCGTCCGCCCTCTGCCGCTGCGAAAAACCACCTTCTTGGCCCCGCGCATGCGCACTGCGCGACCGAGCCTCCTTCCGCCCTTCTACCCCCTCCACGCCGCTCCTCCGCGCCTGCGCACTGGCCACCCCTCCCTTCCCTTCGCCCTCCCGCCCATGCGCACTGCGCAACCCGACGCCTCCTTCCGCCCTCTCTTCCCCTACCTTCTCGTACTGCCGCCTCAGGCGACGAACGCGGCCCGGCTCGGGTTCGAAAACCAAGACCTGCTCGGCCCTCAGCTCCGTCGCCCGGTCGCCGCCTCCGTAGGCCGCTTCCCCCTCGCGGAGCTCGACAATGACGATGCGCTCGGCGCGGAGGGTCCGGACGTCCGGCCGGGCCGCGTAGAGCTCGAGGAGGCCGGAGAGCGAGGCCGCCTTGGCCCGCTTCTGGGCCAGCAAGGCCCGCTGCCACTCCGGGCGAGGCGAGGGCTCCATGGCGGCAAGGCCTGAGGTGAGGAGGGAGGGGATTGGCTGGTCGGGTTGTCCGTCAAAGCGAGGGAGGCGGGGATTGGTCGGTTGGCGTCAAGCTCCGCCTACACGGGCTCGGGCCTGAGGAAAGGACGCGAGTTGAGGGAGGAAGGAAGGGGATTGGCTGGTCGGGTTGTCCGTCAAAGCGAGGGCGGCGGGGATTGGTTGGTTGGCGTCAAGCTCCGCCTACTAGGACGCGAGTTGAGGGAGGGAATGAAGGGGATTGGCTGTATGGGTTGTCCGTCAAAGCGAGGGAGGCGGGGATTGGCTGGTTGGCGTCAAGCTCCGCCTACTAGGACGAGTTGAGGGAGGGAAGGAAGGGGATTGGCTGGTTGGGTTGTCCGTCGAAGGCGAGGGAGGCGGGGATTGGTTGGTTGGCGTCAAGCTCCGCCTACTAGGACGCGAGTTGAGGGAGGAAAGGAAGGGGATTGGCTGGTTGGGTTGTCCGTCGAAGGCGAGGGCGGCGGGGATTGGTTGATTGGCGTCCAGCTCCGCCTACTAGGGCTCGGGCCTGAGGAAAGGAGGCGAGTTGAGGGAGGGAAGGAAGGGGATTGGCTGGTGGGGTTGTCCGTCAAAGCGAGGGAGGCGGGGATTGGTCGGTTGGCGTCCAGCTCCGCCTACTGGGGCTCGGGCCTGAGGAAAGGAGGCGAGTTGAGGGAGGGAAGGAAGGGGATTGGCTGGTCGGGTTGTCCGTCATAGACGAGGGAGGCGGGGATTGGCTGGTTGGCGTCCAGCTCCGCCTACTAGGACGCGAGTTGAGGGAGGAAAGGAAGGGGATTGGCTGGTCGGGTTGTCCGTCGAAGGCGAGGGAGGCGGGGATTGGCTGGTTGGCGTCAAGCTCCGCCTACTAGGACGAGTTGAGGGAGGGAAGGAAGGGGATTGGCTGGTCGGGTTGTCCGTCATAGACGAGGGAGGCGGGGATTGGCTGGTTGGCGTCAAGCTCCGCCTACTTGGTCGCGAGTTGAGGGAGGAAAGGAAGGGGATTGGCTGGTTGGGTTGTCCGTCGAAGGCGAGGGAGGCGGGGATTGGTCGGTTGGCGTCCAACTCCGCCTACTGGGGCTCGGGCCTGAGGAAAGGACGCGAGGAGAGGGTGGAAAGGAAGGGGATTGGCTGGTTGGGTTGTCCGTCGAAGGCGAGGGAGGCGGGGATTGGTTGGTTGGCGTCCAGCTCCGCCTACTTGGACGCGAGTTGAGGGAGGAAAGGAAGGGGATTGGCTGGTTGGGTTGTCCGTCGAAGGCGAGGGCGGCGGGGATTGGTTGGTTGGCGTCCAGCTCCGCCTACTCCGACTCGGGCCTGAGGAAAGGACGGGAGTTGAGGGAGGGAAGGAAGGGGATTGGCTGGTCGGGTTGTCCGTCAAAGCGAGGGAGGCGGGGATTGGTCGGTTGGCGTCCAGCTCCGCCTACTCGGGCTCGGACCTGAGGAAAGGAGGCGAGTTGAGGGAGGGAAGGAAGGGGATTGGCTGGCCGGGTTGTCCGTCATAGACGAGGGAGGCGGGGATTGGCTGGTTGGCGTCCAGCTCCGCCTACTAGGACGCGAGTTGAGGGAGGATAGAAAGGGGATTGGCTGGTTGGGTGTCCATCAGAGACGAGGCAGGCGGGGATTGGCTGGTTGGCGTCCAGCTCCGCCTACACGGGCTCGGGCCTGAGGAAAGGACGCGAGTTGAGGGAGGGAAGGAAGGGGATTGGCTGTATGGGTTGTCCGTCAAAGCGAGGGAGGCGGGGATTGGTTGGTTGGCGTCAAGCTCCGCCTACTAGGACGCGAGTTGAGGGAGGGAAGGAAGGGGATTGGCTGGTTGGGTTGTCCGTCGAAGGCGAGGGAGGCGGGAATTGGTTGGTTGGCGTCCAGCTCCGCCTGCTCGGGCTCGGGCCTGAGGAAAGGACGCGGGTTGAGGGAGGGAAGGAAGGGGATTGGCTGTATGGGTTGTCCGTCAAAGCGAGGGAGGCGGGGATTGGTTGGTTGGCGTCAAGCTCCGCCTACTAGGACGCGAGTTGAGGGAGGGAAGGAAGGGGATTGGCTGGTTGGGTTGTCCGTCGAAGCGAGGGAGGCGGGGATTGGTTGGTTGGCGTCAAGCTCCGCCTACTAGGACGCGAGTTGAGGGAGGAAAGGAAGGGGATTGGCTGGTTGGGTCGTCTGTCGAAGGCGAGGGAGGCGGGGATTGGTTGGTTGGCGTCCAGCTCCGCCTACTCGGGCTCGGGCCTGAGGAAAGGACGCGAGTTGAGGGAGGGAAGGAAGGGGATTGGCTGGTTGGGTTGTCCGTCGAAGGCGAGGGAGGCGGGGATTGGTAGGTTGGCGTCAAGCTCCGCCTACTAGGACGCGAGTTGAGGGAGGAAAGGAAGGGGATTGGCTGGTCGGGTTGTCCGTCATAGACGAGGGAGGCGGGGATTGGCTGGTTGGCGTCCAGCTCCGCCTACTAGGACGCGAGTTGAGGGAGGAAAGGAAGGGGATTGGCTGGTCGGGTTGTCCGTCGAAGGCGAGGGCGGCGGGGATTGGTTGGTTGGCGTCCAGCTCCGCCTACTCCGACTCGGGGCTGAGGAAAGGACGCGAGTTGAGGGAGGGAAGGAAGGGGATTGGCTGGTTGGCGTCAAGCTCCGCCTACGAGGGCCCGGGCCTGAGGAAAGGACGGGAGTTGAGGGAAGGAAGGGGATTGGCTGGTTGGCTTGTCCGTCGAAGGCGAGGGCGGCGGGGATTGGTTGGTTGGCGTCAAGCTCCGCCTACTAGGGCCCGGGCCTGAGGAAAGGACGCGAGTTGAGGGAGGAAAGGAAGGGGATTGGCTGGTTGGGTGGTCTGTCAAAGGCGAGGGCCAATGGGGAGCGGGGCAAGGCGCGAGGCTCCGCCCACTGGGTCGGGCCTCGCTTGGCTCACACTCCTTTTATAAGAGAAAAGACGCTCTGAGGTAGCTAGGGCGGGGATTGGGTGGATGAGGTTGTCTGTCAAAGAGGTGGGCCAATGGGAGGGGAGGAGGGCGGCGCGGATTGGCTCGATCGCGCGGCGCTCCGCCCACACTGGCTCGGAAGCGAAGGAGAGGATTGGCTGAAGGGGTTGTCTGTGAAAAGCCCGGGCCAATGGGGAGCGGGTCGCGTGGAAATGATCTGCGGGGATTGGCTGGCCGGAGCGACGCTCCGCCCACACCCCTTTCCCCATAGAAAAGCCGCTCTGAGGGCTCAAAGGAGATGATTGGCCGGTGGGCTGTCAGTCACGGATAGAGCGGCGCGGATTGGTTCTCTCGCCCGACGCTCCGCCCACAAGCGAATACCGCCTTTGCCTGGAGGGGCGGGCTCTGCCGTGAGCAAAGGAGCGGATTGGCTGACCTGGTTGATGGACAGTCGCGTCCAGCCAATAGGGGGGGCGGAAAGAGGAGCATCCGGCGCTGATTGGTCGGTTGGGGTTTCACGCCATCACCAGGGCCTGCGCAGGAGGCGCGACCTGATGACGAATGCGGAAGCGGCTCCTTTGGCAGCTGGTGGTTTTTGGCCATTCTTCCAATTTCTGAATTCCTATTTTTCCAGCTAAATTGGGGTAATATTGAAAGTATTAATTGGTTACTAGTGTTGTCGTTGTTCATTAATATCATTATTAATATTTATTAACGTTATTGTTATTAGTTGTTGTTATTATTATTATTATTATTGTTGTTGTTGTTATTATTATTATTATTATTATTATTACTAGTGTTGTCGTTGTTAATTAATATCATTATTAATATTTATTAATGTTATTGTTAGTTATTAGTTGTTGTTATTATTATTATTATTATTATTATTGTTATTTATTACATTAGCATCTTGGTGAGGGTTTTTTCTTGTTAATAATAGTTATGAACCCATATCAACAAACACGAATATACACATATATATATATATATATATACACACACACACACATGAATATAAACACACACACGGTTATATATATATATATATATATATACATATATATATGCGTGTGTGTGTGTGTGTATATGTATATGTATATATAGATATGCATATATACAGACACCCAAATAAACACACACACATGTACACACTCACATACATATATATATATATATATATATATACACTTACATGAATATATACACACACACACACACATATATATATATACATACAGACACGCAAATAAACACACAGACATATACACACTCACATACATATATATACACACACACTTACATGAATATACACACACACACACACACACACATATATATATATATACATACAGACACGCAAATAAACACACACACATATACACACTCACATACATATATATATATACACACACATACATGAATATACACACACACTTACATGAATATATATACACATACACACACACACACGCACACATATATATATATATACATACAGACACGCAAATAAACACACACACATATACACACTCACATACATATATATATACACACACACATACATGAATATACACACACACTGACATGAATATATACACACACACACACACATATACACACTCACATACATATATATACACACACATACATGA
The DNA here is from genome assembly GCF_964106645.2 of Podarcis pityusensis. Taxonomy (NCBI): domain Eukaryota; kingdom Metazoa; phylum Chordata; class Lepidosauria; order Squamata; family Lacertidae; genus Podarcis; species Podarcis pityusensis. The sequence continues at coordinate 13,386 of NW_028293264.1, forward strand.
ATATGCATATACACTTACATGAATATACACACACACACACACACACACATATATATACACACTCACATACATATATATACACACACATACATGAATATACACACACACTTACATGAATACACACACACACACACACACACACATATACACAATCACATACATATACACACACACACTTACATGAATATATATATATACACACACACACACACACACACACACATATGTATATATGTGTGTGTGTATATATATATATATATATATATGCATATATACAGACACCCAAATAAACACACACACACATATACACACTCACATACATATATATATATACACACACACATACATGAATATACACACACACACACACACACATATACACACTCACATACATATACACACACACACTTACATGAATATATATATATACACACACACACACACACACACACACACATATGTATATATGTGTGTGTGTATATATATATATATATATATATGCATATATACAGACACCCAAATAAACACACACACATATACACACTCACATACATATATATATATACACACACACTTACATGAATATACACACACACACACACATATACACACTCACATACATATATATACACACACATACATGAATATACACACACACACTTACATGAATATATACACACACACACACACACACATATATATACACACACATACATGAATATACACACACACACTTACATGAATATATACACACACACACACACACACATATATACACACTCACATACATATACACACACACACTTACATGAATATATATATACACACACACACACACACACACACATGTATATATGTGTGTGTATATATATATATATATATGCGCATATATACAGACACCCAATTAAACACACTCACATACATATATATATATATACACACACATACATGAATATACACACACACTTACATGAATACACACACACACACACACACATATATACACACTCACATACATATACACACACACACTTACATGAATATATATATATATATATATATACACACACACACACATATGTATATATGTGTGTGTGTATATATATATATATATATATATGCATATATACAGACACCCAATTAAACACACACACATATACACACTCACATACATATATATATATATACACACACATACATACATGAATAGATACACACACTTACATGAATATACACACACACACACACACACATTTACACACTCACATACATATATATACACACACATACATGAATATACACACACACATACATGAATATACACACACACTTACATGAATATACACACACACTTACATGAATACACACACACACACACACACACACACATATATACACACTCACATACATATACACACACACACTTACATGAATATATATATATATACACACACACACACATATACACACTCACATACATATATATACACACACTTACATGAATATACACACACTTACATGAATATACACACACACATACATGAATATACACACACACTTACATGAATATACACACACACTTACATGAATACACACACACAACACACACACACACATATATACACACTCACATACATATACACACACACACTTACATGAATATATATATATATACACACACACACACATATACACACTCACATACATATATATACACACACTTACATGAATATACACACACTTACATGAATATATATATATATATACACAAACACATACACACACATTCGGATCATTCGGATTATTCTTCGGATAATTATTTGGATTATTCTTCGGATAATTATTCGGATTATTCTTCAGATTATCATTCTGATTATCATTCTGATTATTATTCGGATTATTCTTCGGATTAGTCTTCGGATAATTATTCGGATTATTCTTCGGATTATCATTCTGATTATCATTCTGATTATTATTCGGATTATTCTTCGGATTAGTCTTCGGATTATTCTTCGGATAATTATTCAGATTATTCTTCGGATTATCATTCAGATTATCATTCTGATTATCATTCTGATTATTCTTCGGATAATTCTTCGGATTATTCTTCGGATAATTATTCGGATTATTCTTCGGATTATCATTCTGATTATCATTCTGATTATTATTCGGATTAGTCCGGATTATTCTTCGGATAATTATTCGGATTATTCTTCGGATAGTTATTCGGATTATTCTTCGGATAATTATTCAGATTATCATTCTGATTATCATTCGGATTATTCTTCGGATTATTCTTCGGATTATCATTCAGATTATCATTCTGATTATCATTCGGATTATTCTTCGGATTATTCTTCGGATAATTATTCGGATTATCATTCGGATTATTATTCGGATTATTCTTCGGGTAATTATTCGGATTAGTCCTTCGGATAATTATTCGGATTATTCTTCGGATAATTATTCGGATTATTCTTCGGATTATCATTCAGATTATCATTCGGATTATTCTTCGGATTATTCTTTGGATAATTATTCGGATTATTCTTCGGATTATCATTCTGATTATCATTCTGATTATACTTCGGATAATTATTCGGATTATTCCTCGGATTGTCATTCTGATTATTATTCGGATTATTCTTCGGATTATCATTCAGATTATCATTCTGATTATTATTCGGATTATTCTTCGGATAATTATTCGAATTATTCTTCGGATTATCATTCAGATTATCATTCTGATTATTCTTCGGATAATTATTCGGATTATTCTTCAGATTATCATTCTGATTATCATTCAGATTATCATTCTGATTATTATTCGGATTATTCTTCGGATTAGTCTTCGGATTATTCTTCGGATAATCATTCGGATTAGTCTTCGGATTATTCTTCGGATTATCATTCAGATTATCATTCTGATTATTATTCGGATTATTCTTCGGATTAGTCTTCGGATTATTCTTCGGATAATTATTCGCATAATTATTCGGATTATTCTTCGGATAATTCTTCGGATTATTCTTCGGATTATCATTCAGATTATCATTCTGATTATTATTCGGATTATTCTTCGGATTATTCTTCGGATTATCATTCAGATTATCATTCTGATTATTCTTCGGATTATCATTCAGATTATCATTCAGATTATCATTCTGATTATTCTTCGGATTATTCTTCGGATTATCATTCTGATTATTCTTCGGATTATCATTCTGATTATCATTCTGATTATTCTTCGGATAATTATTCAGATTATTCTTCTTCCTTCCCAGATGTCCTCCCAGCGCCGCCTCCTCCTCCTTTTCGGCAGCCAATCGGGGACGGCCGAGGATTTCGCCCAGCGAATCGGGCGCCAGGCGGAAAGGCGCCGCTTCCGGGTCCGAGTCGACGCCTTGGACGCCTATCCGGTGGTGAGTTCGAATCCCGCTTGCGCCGAATGACGTAGTCCCTGAGCATGCGCAGACTTGAAACCGTTTTTCCTTTTTTCTCTCCCGGTTTTTCCTTTTTTTCTCCATTTTCTCCTTCTTCTTTCTCTCCCGATTTTTCCTTTTTTTCTCCATTTTCTCCCTATTTTTCCTTCTTTTTCTCTCCCTTTTTCCCTTCTTTTCCCCTTTTTTCCTCCTTCACCCCTTTTTCCCCTCCCTTTTCCCCTTCTTTTCTCTCTCCCTTTTTTCCTTCTTTTTCTCTCCCTTTTCCCCCTCCCTTCTTTCCTTCTTTTTCCCCTTCTTTTTCTCTCCCTTTTTTCCTTCTTTTTTTTCTCCCTTTCCCCCCTTTCCCCCCTCCTTTTCCCCCTTCTTTTCTCCTTCCTTTTTTCGTTAATTTTCTCCCTATTTTTCTGTTTCTTCCCTATTTTTCCTTTTTTTCTCCCTTTTTTCCTTCTTTTTCTCTCCCTTTTCCCCCTACCCTTTTTTCCTTTTTCCCCTTCTTTTTCTCTCCCTTTTTTCCTTCTTTTTTTCTCCCTTTTCCCCCTTTCCCCCTCCCGTTTCCCCTTCTTTTCTCTCTCCCTTTTTTCCTTCTTTTTTCTCTCCCTTTTCCCCCTCCCTTCTTTCCTTCTTTTTCCCCTTCTTTTTCTCTCCCTTTTTTCCTTCTTTTTTTTCTCCCTTTCCCCCCTTTCCCCCCTCCTTTTCCCCCTTCTTTTCTCCTTCCTTTTTTCGTTAATTTTCTCCCTATTTTTCTGTTTTCTCTCCTATTTTTCCTTTTTTTCTCCCTTTTTTCCTTCTTTTTTCTCTCCCTTTTCCCCCTACCCTTTTTTCCCTTTTCCCCTTCTTTTCTCTCTCCTTTTTTCCTTCTTTTTTCTCTCCCTTTTCCCTCCCTTTTTCCTTCTTTTCCCCTTCTTTTTCTCTCCCTTTTTTCCTCCCTTTTCCCCCCTTTTCCCCTCCCTTTTCCTTCTTTTTCTTTTTCCCTTTTCTTTCCCCTCCCCTTCTTTTCTCTCTCCCTTTTTCCCTTCTTTTCTCCTTCCTTTTTCCTTTCTCTTCCCTTTTTTTTTCTTTCCCCCTCCCTTTTCCTTCTTTTCTCCTTCCTTTTTCCTTTATTTCTCTCCCTATTTTCCTTTTCTCTCCCTTTTTTCCTTCTTTTTTCTCCTTTTTTCCTCCTTTTTCCCCTTTCCCCCCTCCTTTTCCCCTTCTTTTCTCTCTCCCTTTTCCCCTTCTTTTCTCCTTCCTTTTTTCATTTATTTTTCTCCCTATTTTTCATTTTTTCTCTCCCTGTTTTTCCTTCCCCCCCTTCTTTTTTCCCTCCCTTTCCCCCTTTTCCCCTCCCCCTTTTCCCTTCTTTTCCCCCTTCTTTTTCTCTCCCTTTTTCCTCCCTTTTCCCCCTTTTCCCCCTCCCTTTCCCCCTTCTTTTCTCTTTCCCTTTTTTCCTTCTTTTCTCCTTCATTTTTCCTTTATTTCTCTCCGTATTTTTCCTTTTCCCCCTTCTTTCCCCCCTCCCTTTTCCCCTTCTTTTCTCTCTCCCTTTTTCCCTTCTTTTCTCCTTCCTTTTTTTCCTTTATTTCTCTCCCTATTTTTCCTTTATTTCTCTCCCTATTTTTCCTTTTCCCCCTTCTTTTTTCCCTTCCTTTTCCCCTTCTTTCCCCCCTCCCTTTCCCCCTTTTCCCCTCTTCCTCATCCGGTGGTGAGTGCGAATTACACCAATTGATCTAGTTCCTGAGCATGCGCAGAGTTCAAACGTTTTCCCTATTTTTCTGCTTTTCTCAGGCCAACCTGATCGAGGAGCCGCTGGCGATTTTCGTCTGCGCCACCACAGGGCAGGGAGACCCGCCGGATAACATGAAGGTTGGGAAAAATAATATATAATGTTATTTATATATTATTTATATATAACATTATTAATATATTTGTATTAAAATATTTGTATATTTATTTATATTTATGTTTGTGTGTGTGTGTGTGTATATATATATATTCTATACAAATAAATATTTGTATATTTATTCATATTTATATTTGTGTATATATATATATATATATATATATTCTATACAAATAAATATTTGTATATTTATTTATATTTATACTTGTGTGTGTGTATATATATATATATATATATACAAATAAATATTTGTATATTTATTTATATTTATATTTGTGTCTATATATATATATATTCTATACAAATAAATATTTGTATATATTTATATTTGTGTGTGTGTATATATATATTCTATACAAATAAATATTTGTATATTTATTTATATCTATATTTGTGTATGTATATATATATATATGAGTGCTTTTTAATTTATTCAAACTCCATTGATGGCATTGGGTTTATTTATTAACCTTTGAGACATTTAATGTATTCAGTATTATAGATTGTAATTTGTAAAATGTTATTTATAACAAGTTTCTATATAAATAGAAATCGAAATCAATATATATGTATATATATTTGTATATTTATTTATATTTATATTTGTATATTTATTTATATTTATATTTGTGTGTATGTGTGTATATGTATATATATATATTCTATACAAATAAATATTTGTATATTTATTAATATTTATATTTGTGTGTGTATATGTATGTATATATATATATATATATATATATATATATATGTGCTTTTTAATTTATTCAAACTCCATTGATGGAATTGGATTTATTTATTAGCCTTTGAGACATTTAATGTATTCAATATTATAGACTGTAATTTGTAAAATGTTATTTATATCGAGTTTCTATAGAAATAGAAATCAAAATAAATATATATGTATATATATTTGTATATTTATTTATATTTGTGTGTATATATATATGTGTGTGTGTGTATATATATATATATATATACACACACACAATTTATTTTAATTCAATTTATATTATTTAATTTAATTTAATTTTAATTTCTTCAAACTCCATTAATGGAATGGAATGGAATGTATTTAATATATTTAATTGAGAAAATGTTCTTTATATCCAGTTTTTCTATATATAAAATCCCGTCTCCTTCTTTTCCCGCCCTCCGGAAAAAAACCCAGAATTTCTGGAGGTTCCTCTTCCGGAAAAACCTGCCTCCCACTTCCTCTCTCCCGGTTGGATTACGCCGTTGTGGGTCTGGGCGATTCCTCGTACCCCAAGTAAGTCCGGGGGGAAATGGGAAAAAATGGGGGGAAATGGGGAAAAAATGGGGAAATCCTTTGGGAAATTGGAAAAAATGGGGAAATCTGGGGGAAAATGGGGGGGGAAATGGGGAAATCCGCGGGGAAATGGGAAAAAATGGGGGGAAATGGGGAAATCCGGGGGGAAATGGGAAAAAATGGGGAAATATGGGGGGAAATTGGGGGGAAAAATGGGGGGAAATGGGGAAAAAATGGGGAAATCCGGGGGGAAAATTGGGGGGGAAATGGGGGAAATTGGGGGGGAAATGGGGAAATCTGTTGGGAAATTGGAAAAAGTCTGGGGGGAAATGGGAAAAAAATGGGGGGAAATGGGAAAAAAATGGGGAAAACCGGGGGGAAATTGGGGGGGAAATGGGGAAATCCGGGGGGAAATTGGAAAAAATGGGGAAATCTGGGGGGAAATTGGGGAAAAAATGGGGAAATCCGGGGGGAAATTGGGGGGAAAATGGGGAAATCTGGGGGGAAATTGGGGGAAAAAATGGGGAAATCTGTTGGGAAATGGGGAAAAATGGGGGGAAATGGGGAAAAATGGGGAAATCTGGGGGAAAATGGGGGGGAAATGGGGAAATCTGGGGGAAATTGGGGAAAAAATGGAGAAATCCGTTGGGAAATTGGAAAAAAATGGGGAAATCTGGGGGGAAATTGGGGAAAAATGGGGGGAAATGGGAAAAAAATGGGGGGAAATGGGAAAAAATGGTGAAATCCGTTGGTAAATTGGAAAAAAATGGGGAAATCTGGGGGAAAATGGGGGGGGGGGAATGGGGAAATCCGGGGGGAAATGGGAAAAAATGGGGAAATATGGGGGGAAATTGGGGGGGGGAAATGGGAAAAAAATGGGGAAATCCGGGGGGAAATGGGAAAAAATGGGGGGAAATTGGGGGAAAAAATGGGGAAATCCGGGGGGAAATTGGGGGGGAAATGGGGGAAATTGGGGGGGAAATGGGGAAATCTGTTGGGAAATTGGAAAAAGTCTGGGGGGAAATGGGAAAAAAATGGGCGGAAATGGGAAAAAAATGGGGAAAACCGGGGGGAAATTGGGGGAAAAATGGGGAAATCCGGGGGGAAATTGGGGGAAAAATGGGGAAATCCGGGGGGAAATTGGGGGAAAAATGGGGAAATCTGGGGGGAAATTGGGGGAAAAAATGGGGAAATCTGGGGGGAAATCCGGGGGGAAATTGGAAAAAATGGGGAAATCTGGGGGGAAAATGGGGGGGGAAATGGGGAAATCTGGGGGGAAATTGGGGAAAAAATGGGGAAATCCGTTGGGAAATTGGAAAAAATGGGGAAATCTGGGGGGAAATTGGGGAAAAAATGGGGGGAAATGGGGAAAAAATGGGGGAAATGGGAAAAAAATGGTGAAATCCGTTGGTAAATTGGAAAAAAATGGGGAAATCTGGGGGAAAATGGGGGGGGGAATGGGGAAATCCGGGGGAAATTGGAAAAAATGGGGAAATCTGGGGGGAAATTGGGGGAAAAATGGGGAAATCCGTTGGGAAATTGGAAAAAAATGGGGAAATCTGGGGGGAAATTGGGGAAAAAATGGGGGGAAATGTGGAAAAAATGGGGAAATCCGTTGGGAAATTGGAAAAAGTCTGGGGGGAAATGGGAAAAAAATGGGGGGAAATGGGAAAAAAATGGGGAAATCCGTTGGGAAATTGGAAAAAGTCTGGGGGGAAATGGGGAAATCCGTTGGGAATTGGAAAAAATGGGGAAATCCGGGGGGAAAATTGGGGAAAAAATGGGGAAATCTGGGGGGAAATGGGGAAATCCGGGGGGGAAATTGGGGAAAAAATGGGGAGATCTGGGGGGAAATTGGGGGAAAAATGAGGAAATCTGGGAGGAAATTGGGGAAAAAATGGGGAAATCTGGGGGGAAATTGGGGAAAAAATGGGGAAATCCATTGGGAAATTGGGGGAAAAATGGGGAGATCTGGGGGGAAATTGGGGAAAAAATGAGGAAATCTGGGGGGAAATTGGGGAAAAATGGGGAAATCCGTTGGGAAATTGGGGAAAAAATGGGGAAATCTGGTGAGAAATTGGGGGGGAAATGGGGAAATCCGGGGGGAAATTGGAAAAAATGGGGAAATCTGGGGGGAAATTGGGGGGAAAATGGGGAGATCTGGGGGAAATTGGGGAAAAAATGAGGAAATCTGGGGGGAAATTGGGGAAAAATGGGGAAATCCGTTGGGAAATTGGGAAAAAATGGGGAAATCTGGTGAGAAATTGGGGGGGAAATGGGGAAATCCGGGGGGAAATTGGGGGAAAAATGGGGAAATCTGGGGGGAAATTGGGGGAAAAATGGGGAAATCTGGAGAAAAATTGGAAAAAAATGGGAAAATCCGGGGGAAATTCTCTTTTTTCTTCCCTCTCCAGGTTTAATTTTGTGGCCAAAAAACTACACAAGAGGCTTTGCCAGTTGGGCGGCTGCCCGTTGCTTCCGCCCGCTTTTGGGGGACGACCAGCACGATTTGGGGTGAGT
>NW_028293264.1:25000-26538 GCF_964106645.2 Podarcis pityusensis
TTATTATTATTATTATTATTATTAATGACAGGAGCTATTATTATTATTATTATTAATGACGGGAGCTATTATTATTATTATGATTATTATTATTAATGACAGGAGCTATTATTATTATTATTATTATTAATGACGGGAGCTATTATTATTATTATTATTATTAATGACAGGAGCTATCATTATTATTATTATTATTATTATTATTAATGACGGGAGCTATTATTATTATTATTATTATTAATGACAGGAGCTGACAGGAAGCTGAGCATCGCAGCTCATCTTATATTATTATTATTAATAATGATAATGACAGGAGCTGATGCCGAGCCAGGCATCCAACCTCTAATAATAATAATAATAATAATAATAATAATGTATAATACATAGTAATAAATAATGATGCTGACAGCTGATGTTGAGCCAGGCATCCAACCTCAAATTATTATTATTATTATTATTATTATTATTATTAATGACAGGAGCTGCTGGGCAGCCAAGCATCAACCTAATAATAATAATAATAATAATAATAATAACAGGAGCTGATAGAGAGCCAAACATCCAACCTCATCTTATATTTTCATTATTATTATTAGTATTAGTAGTATTATTAGTATTATATGAGGTTGATGCTCGGCTGCCCAGCAGCTCCTAATAATAATAATAATAATAATAATAATAATAATTTAATGTTCTTTGTGTTTTGATTAGATGATTACTCCCCATCAGCTCCTGTCATTATTAATAATAATAATCATCAGAATAATATTAGATAAGGTTGGATGCTTGGCTCTCCATCAGCTTATGTCATTAATTATGATTATTATTATGATTATCAGCTTATGTCATTAATTATGATTATTATTATGATTATTATGATTATCAGCTTATGTCATTAATGATGATGATGATGATGATGATGATGATGATTTTAATTATTTTTATTAATGACAGGAGCTGACGCGGAGCCAACCACCCAACCTCACCTAATAATAATACCAATTATTATTAAATCATCATTATTATTAAATTATTATTATTATTATTATTATTATTATTATTATTATTATTATTATATGATTATTATTATTAATAATTATAATATAATATAATATAATATTATTATTAATATAATATTATTACTAATAATAATCATTTAATATAATAATAATAATAATAGTAATCATTTAATAATAATTATTATTATTAGTAGTAGTATTATTATTATTAAATGATTATTATTATTAATAATTATAATATAATATAATACAATATAATATAATATATAATATTATTATTAATATAATATTATTATTAATAATAATCATTTAATATAATAATAATAATAGTAATCATTTAATTATTATTATTATTATTATTATTATTATTATTATTATTGATTATTAGTTTTTGCATCCTCCTCCAGCTTGCCCTCCCGCTTCACCTTCCACTTCCTGGACGACGGCGACCAATCGGAAGCCCCCGACCCCGAGCCGGGTCCCCCGTGCGAATCCCGCCCCTTCCCGGCCCGGGTGCTG
>NW_028293263.1:0-19475 GCF_964106645.2 Podarcis pityusensis
GGTTAAGTTGTTGAGGGCCCATTTCCTGTCCTGTGATAAAAAGCCTTCTGTTTCGACTGCGAAAACTTTCAGGGGAGCATTAGCAACCGGTTGGCACCATTTTTGACTGAATTGCCAAAAGTCAGATTTTTGCAGAAATTGTGACCCCGGGGCTTAGGGATTTTTTCAAAAAAATCTTTTCCGCTGGTTAAGTTGTTGAGGGCCGATTTCTTCTCCTGTGATAAAAGCCTTGTGTTTCGACTGCCAAACCTTTCAGGGAAGCATTAGCAACCGGTTGGCACCGTTTTTGAGTGAATCGCCAAAAGTCAGATTTTTGCTGAAATTGTGACCCCGGGGCTTAGGGATTTTTTCAAAAAAATCTTTTTCCGCCGGTTAAGTTGTTGAGGGCTGATTTCTTGTCCTGTGATAAAAAGCCTTCTGTTTCAACTGCCAAACCTTTCAGGGGAGCATTTGCAACCGGTGGGCACCATTTTTGAGTGAATTGCCAAAAGTCAGATTTTTGATGAAATTTTGACCCCGGGGCTTAGGGATTTTTTCAAAAAAATCTTTTTCCGCCGGTTAAGTTGTTGAGGGCTGATTTCTTGTCCTGTGATAAAAAGCCTTCTGTTTCAACTGCCAAACCTTTCAGGGGAGCATTTGCAACCGGTGGGCACCATTTTTGAGTGAATTGCCAAAAGTCAGATTTTTGCTGAAATTGTGACCCCGGGGCTTAGGGATCTTTTCAAAAAAATCTTTTTCCGCTGGTTAAGTTGTTGAGGGCTGATTTCTTGTCCTGTGATAAAAAGCCTACTGTTTCGACTGCCAAACCTTTCAGGGGAGCATTTTCAAGCGTTTGGCACCATTTTTGAGTAAATTGCCAAAAGTCAGATTTTTGCTGAAATTGTGACCCCGGGGCTTAGGGATTTTTTCAAAAAAATCTTTTTCCGCCGGTTAAGTTGTTGAGGGCCGATTTCTTGTTCTGTGATAAAAAACCTTCCGTTTTGAACGCCAAACCTTTCAGGGGAGCATTTGCAAGCGGTTGGCACCATTTTTGACTGAATTGCCAAAAGTCAGATTTTTGCTGAAATTGTGACCCCGGGGCTTAGCGATTTTTTCAAAAAAATCTTTTTCCGCCGGTTAAGTTGTTGAGGGCTGATTTATTGTCCTGTGATAAAAAGCCTTCTGTTTCGACTGCCAAACCTTTCAGGGGGGCATTAGCAACCGGTTGGCACCATTTTTGAGTAAATTGCCAAAAGTCAGATTTTTGCTGAAATTGTGACCCCGGGGCTTCGGGATTTTTTCAAAAAAATCTTTTGCGCCGGTTAAGTTGTTGAGGGCCGATTTTTTGTCCTGTGATAAAAAGCCTTCCGTTTTGAACACCAAACCTTTCAGGGGAGCATTTGCAAGCGGTTGGCACCATTTTTGACTGAATTGCCAAAAGTCAGATTTTTGCTGAAATTCTGACCCCGGGGCTTAGCGATTTTTCAAAAAAATCTTTTTCCGCCGGTTAAGTTGTTGAGGGCTGATTTCTTGTCCTGTGATAAAAAGCCTTCTGTTTCAACTGCCAAACCTTTCAGGGGAACATTTGCAACCGGTTGGCACCATTTTTGACTGAATTGCCAAAAGTCAGATTTTTGCTGAAATTGTGACCCCGGGGCTTAGCGATTTTTTCAAAAAAATCTTTTTCCGCCCGTTAAGTTGTTGAGGGTCGATTTCCTGTCCTGTGATAAAAAGCCTTCTGTTTCGACTGCCAAACCTTTCAGGGGAGCATTTGCAACCGGTTGGCACCATTTTTGAGTGAATTGCCAAAAGTCAGATTTTTGCTGAAATTGTGACCCCGGGGCTTAGGGATTTTTTCAAAAAAATCTTTTCCACCGGTTAAGTTGTTGAGGGCTGATTTCTTGTCCTGTGATAAAAAGCCTTCTGTTTCGACTGCCAAACCTTTCAGGGGAGCATTTGCAACCGGTTGGCACCATTTTTGAGTGAATTGCCAAAAGTCAGATTTTTGCTGAAATTGTGACCCCGGGGCTTAGGGATTTTTTCAAAAAAATCTTTTTCCGCCGTTTAAGTTGTTGAGGGCTGATTTCTTGTCCCGTGATAAAAAGCCTTCTGTTTCGACTGCCAAACCTTTCAGGGGAGCATTAGCAACCGGTTGGCACCATTTTTGACTGAATTGCCAAAAGTCAGATTTTTGCTGAAATTGTGACCCCGGGGCTTAAGGATTTTTTCAAAAAAATCTTTTTCCGCCGGTTAAGTTGTTGAGGGCTGATTTCTTGTCTTGTGATAAAAACCAGTCTCTTTCGACTGACAAACCTTTCAGGGGAGCATTAGCAACCGGTTGGCACCATTTTTGAGTGAATTGCCAAAAGTCAGATTTTTGCTGAAATTGTTACCACAGGGCTTAGGGATTTTTTCAAAAAAATCTATTCCGCCTGTTAAGTTTTTGAGGGCTGATTTCCTGTCCTGTGATAAAAAGCCATCTGTTTCGACTGCCAAAACTTTCAGGGGAGCATTTTTAAGCGTTTGGCACCATTTTTGACTGAATCGCCAAAAGTCAGATTTTTGCTGAAATTGTGACCCCGGGCCTTAGGGATTTTTTCAAAAAAATCTTTTCCGCCGGTTAAGTTGTTGAGGGCCGATTTCCTGTCCTGTGATAAAAAGCCTTCTGTTTCGACTGCCAAACCTTTCAGGGGAGCATTAGCAACCGGTTGGCACCATTTTTGACTGAATTGCCAAAAGTCAGATTTTTGCAGAAATTGTGACCCCGGGGCTTAGGGATTTTTTCAAAAAAATCTTTTCCGCTGGTTAAGTTGTTGAGGGCCGATTTCTTGTCCTGTGATAAAAGCCTTGTGTTTCGACTGCCAAACCTTTCAGGGAAGCATTAGCAACCGGTTGGCACCATTTTTGAGTGAATCGCCAAAAGTCAGATTTTTGCTGAAATTGTGACCCCGGGGCTTAGGGATTTTTTCAAAAAAATCTTTTCCGCCGGTTAAGTTGTTGAGGGCTGATTTCTTGTACGGTGATAAAAAGGCTTCTGTTTCGACTGCCAAACCTTTCAGGGGAGCATTAGCAACCGGTTGGCACCATTTTTGAGTAAATTGCCAAAAGTCAGATTTTTCCTGAAATTGTGACCCCGGGGCTTAGGGATTTTTTCAAAAAAATCATTTTCCGCCGGTTAAGTTGTTGAGGGCTGATTTCTTTTCCTGTGATAAAAAGTCTTCTGTTTCGACTGCCAAACCTTTCAGGGGAGCATTAGCAACCGTTTGGCACCATTTTTGACTGAATTGCCAAAAGTCAGATTTTTGCTGAAATTGTTACCCCAGGGCTTAGGGATTTTTTCAAAAAAATCTTTTCCGCCTGTTAAGTTGTTGAGGGCTGATTTCCTGTCCTGTGATAAAAAGCCATCTGTTTCGACTGCCAAAACTTTCAGGGGAGCATTTTTAAGCGTTTGGCACCATTTTTGACTGAATCGCCAAAAGTCAGATTTTTGCTGAAATTGTGACCCCGGGCCTTAGGGATTTTTTCAAAAAAATCTTTTCCGCCGGTTAAGTTGTTGAGGGCCGATTTCCTGTCCTGTGATAAAAAGCCTTCTGTTTCGACTGCCAAACCTTTCAGGGGAGCATTAGCAACCGGTTGGCACCATTTTTGACTGAATTGCCAAAAGTCAGATTTTTGCTGAAATTGTTACCCCGGGGCTTAGGGATTTTTTCAAAAAAATCTTTTTCCGCCGGTTAAGTTGTTGAGGGCTGATTTCTTGTCCTGTGATAAAAAGCCTTCTGTTTCGACTGCCAAACATTTCAGGGGAGCATTAGCAACCGGTTGGCACCATTTTTGAGTGAATCGCCAAAAGTCAGATTTTTGCTGAAATTGTGACCCCGGGGCTTAGGGATTTTTTCAAAAAAATCTTTTCCGCCGGTTAAGTTGTTGAGGGCCCATTTCCTGTCCTGTGATAAAAAGCCTTCTGTTTCGACTGCCAAAACTTTCAGGGGAGCATTAGCAACCGGTTGGCACCATTTTTGACTGAATTGCCAAAAGTCAGATTTTTGCAGAAATTGTGACCCCGGGGCTTAGGGATTTTTTCAAAAAAATCTTTTCCGCTGGTTAAGTTGTTGAGGGCCGATTTCTTGTCCTGTGATAAAAGCCTTGTGTTTCGACTGCCAAACCTTTCAGGGAAGCATTAGCAACCGGTTGGCACCATTTTTGAGTGAATCGCCAAAAGTCAGATTTTTGCTGAAATTGTGACCCCGGGGCTTAGGGATTTTTTCAAAAAAATCTTTTCCGCCGGTTAAGTTGTTGAGGGCTGATTTCTTGTACGGTGATAAAAAGGCTTCTGTTTCGACTGCCAAACCTTTCAGGGGAGCATTAGCAACCGGTTGGCACCATTTTTGAGTAAATTGCCAAAAGTCAGATTTTTCCTGAAATTGTGACCCCGGGGCTTAGGGATTTTTTCAAAAAAATCATTTTCCGCCGGTTAAGTTGTTGAGGGCTGATTTCTTTTCCTGTGATAAAAAGTCTTCTGTTTCGACTGCCAAACCTTTCAGGGGAGCATTAGCAACCGTTTGGCACCATTTTTGACTGAATTGCCAAAAGTCAGATTTTTGCTGAAATTGTTACCCCAGGGCTTAGGGATTTTTTCAAAAAAATCTTTTCCGCCTGTTAAGTTGTTGAGGGCTGATTTCCTGTCCTGTGATAAAAAGCCTTCTGTTTCGACTGCCAAAACTTTCAGGGGAGCATTTTCAAGCGTTTGGCACCATTTTTGACTGAATCGCCCAAAGTCAGATTTTTGCTGAAATTGTGACCCCGGGCCTTAGGGATTTTTTCAAAAAAATCTTTTCCGCCGGTTAAGTTGTTGAGGGCCGATTTCCTGTCCTGTGATAAAAAGCCTTCTGTTTCGATTGCCAAACCTTTCAGGGGAGCATTAGCAACCGGTTGGCACCATTTTTGACTGAATTGCCAAAAGTCAGATTTTTGCTGAAATTGTTACCCCGGGGCTTAAGGATTTTTTCAAAAAAATCTTTTTCCGCCGGTTAAGTTGTTGAGGGCTGATTTCTTGTCCTGTGATAAAAAGCCTTCTGTTTCGACTGCCAACCCTTTCAGGGGAGCATTAGCAACCGGTTGGCACCATTTTTGACTGAATTGCCAAAAGTCAGATTTTTGCTGAAATTGTGACCCCGGGGCTTAAGGATTTTTTCAAAAAAATCTTTTTCCGCCGGTTAAGTTGTTGAGGGCTGATTTCTTGTCCTGTGATAAAAAGCCTTCTGTTTCGACTGCCAAAACTTTCAGGGGAGCATTAGCAACCGGTTGGCACCATTTTTGACTGAATTGCCAAAAGTCAGATTTTTGCAGAAATTGTGACCCCGGGGCTTAGGGATTTTTTCAAAAAAATCTTTTCCGCTGGTTAAGTTGTTGAGGGCCGATTTCTTCTCCTGTGATAAAAGCCTTCTGTTTCGACTGCCAAAACTTTCAGGGGAGCATTAGCAACCGGTTGGCACCATTTTTGACTGAATTGCCAAAAGTCAGATTTTTGCAGAAATTGTGACCCCGGGGCTTAGGGATTTTTTCAAAAAAATCTTTTCCGCCAGTTAAGTTGTTGAGGGCCGATTTCTTGTCCTGTGATAAAAGCCTTGTGTTTCGACTGCCAAACCTTTCAGGGAAGCATTAGCAACCGGTTGGCACCATTTTTGAGTGAATCGCCAAAAGTCAGATTTTTGCTGAAATTGTGACCCCGGGGCTTAGGGATTTTTTCAAAAAAATCTTTTCCGCCGGTTAAGTTGTTGAGGGCTGATTTCTTGTACGGTGATAAAAAGCCTTCTGTTTCGACTGCCAAACCTTTCAGGGGAGCATTAGCAACCGGTTGGCACCATTTTTTACTGAATCGCCAAAAGTCAGATTTTTGCTGAAATTGTGACCCCGGGGCTTAGGGATTTTTTCAAAAAAATCATTTTCCGCCGGTTAAGTTGTTGAGGGCTGATTTCTTTTCCTGTGATAAAAAGTCTTCTGTTTCGACTGCCAAACCTTTCAGGGGAGCATTTTCAAGCGTTTGGCACCATTTTTGACTGAATCGCCAAAAGTCAGATTTTTGCTGAAATTGTGACCCCGGGGCTTAGGGATTTTTTCAAAAAAATCTTTTCCGCCGGTTAAGTTGTTGAGGGCTGATTTCTTGTACGGTGATCAAAAGCCTTCTGTTTCGACTGCCAAACCTTTCAGGGGAGCATTAGCAACCGGTTGGCACCATTTTTGACTGAATTGCCAAAAGTCAGATTTTTGCTGAAATTGTGACCCCGGGGCTTAGCGATTTTTTCAAAAAAATCTTTTTCCGCCCGTTAAGTTGTTGAGGGCCGATTTCCTGTCCTGTGATAAAAAGCCTTCTGTTTCGACTGCCAAACCTTTCTGGTGAGCATTAGCAACCGGTTGGCACCATTTTTGAGTAAATTGCCAAAAGTCAGATTTTTGCTGAAATTTTGACCCCGGGGCTTAGGGATTTTTTCAAAAAAATCTTTTCCACCGGTTAAGTTGTTGAGGGCCGATTTCTTGTCTTGTGATAAAAAGCCTTCTGTTTCGACTGCCAAACCTTTCAGGGGAGCATTAGCAACCAGTTGGCACCATTTTTGACTGAATTGCCAAAAGTCAGATTTTTGCTGAAATTGTGACCCCGGGGCTTAGGGATTTTTTCAAAAAAATCTTTTTCCGCCGTTTAAGTTGTTGAGGGCTGATTTCTTGTCCTGTGATAAAAAGCCTTCTGTTTCGACTGCCAAACATTTCAGGGAAGCATTAGCAACCGGTTGGCACCATTTTTGAGTGAATCGCCAAAAGTCAGGTTTTTGCTGAAATTGTGACCCCGGGGCTTAGGGATTTTTTCAAAAAAATCTTTTCCGCCGGTTAAGTTGTTGAGGGCTGATTTCTTGTACGGTGAAAAAAAGCCTTCTGTTTCGACTGCCAAAACTTTCAGGGGAGCATTAGCAACCGGTTGGCACCATTTTTTACTTAATCGCCAAAAGTCAGATTTTTGCTGAAATTGTGACCCCGGGGCTTAGCGATATTTTCAAAAAAACCTTTTTCCGCCGGTTAAGTTGTTGAGGGCTGATTTCTTGTCCTGTGATAAAAAGCCTTCTGTTTCGACTAGCAAACCTTTCAGGGGAGCATTAGCAACCGGTTGGCACCATTTTTGAGTAAATTGCCAAAAGTCAGATTTTTGCTGAAATTGTAACCCCGGGGCTTAGCGTTTTTTTCAAAAAAATCTTTTTCCGCCGGTTAAGTTGTTGAGGGCTGATTTCTTGTCCTGTGATAAAAAGCCTTCTGTTTCGACTGCCAAACCTTTCAGGGGAGCATTAGCAACCGGTTGGCACCATTTTTTAGTAAATTGCCAAAAGTCAGATTTTTGCTGAAATTGTGACCCCGGGGGTTAGCGATTTTTTCAAAAAAATCTTTTCCGCCGGTTAAGTTGTTGAGGGCCGATTTCTTGTCCTGTCATAAAAAGCCTTCCGTTTTGAACGCCAAACCTTTCAGGGGAGCATTAGCAACCGGTTGGCACCATTTTTGACTGAATTGCCAAAAGTCAGATTTTTGCTGAAATTGTGACCCCGGGGCTTAGGGATTTTTTCAAAAAAATCTTTTTCCGCCGTTTAAGTTGTTGAGGGCTGATTTCTTGTCCCGTGATAAAAAGCCTTCTGTTTCGACTGCCAAACCTTTCAGGGGAGCATTAGCAACCGGTTGGAACAATTTTTGACTGAATTGCCAAAAGTCAGGTTTTTGATGAAATTGTGACCCCGGGGCTTAGGGATTTTTTCAAAAAAATCTTTTCCGCCGGTTAAGTTGTTGAGGGCTGATTTCTTGTACGGTGAAAAAAAGCCTTCTGTTTCGACTGCCAAAACTTTCAGGGGAGCATTAGCAACCGGTTGGCACCATTTTTTACTTAATCGCCAAAAGTCAGATTTTTGCTGAAATTGTGACCCCGGGGCTTAGCGATATTTTCAAAAAAACCTTTTTCCGCCGGTTAAGTTGTTGAGGGCTGATTTCTTGTCCTGTGATAAAAAGCCTTCTGTTTCGACTAGCAAACCTTTCAGGGGAGCATTAGCAACCGGTTGGCACCATTTTTGAGTAAATTGCCAAAAGTCAGATTTTTGCTGAAATTGTAACCCCGGGGCTTAGCGTTTTTTTCAAAAAAATCTTTTTCCGCCGGTTAAGTTGTTGAGGGCTGATTTCTTGTCCTGTGATAAAAAGCCTTCTGTTTCGACTGCCAAACCTTTCAGGGGAGCATTAGCAACCGGTTGGCACCATTTTTTAGTAAATTGCCAAAAGTCAGATTTTTGCTGAAATTGTGACCCCGGGGGTTAGCGATTTTTTCAAAAAAATCTTTTCCGCCGGTTAAGTTGTTGAGGGCCGATTTCTTGTCCTGTCATAAAAAGCCTTCCGTTTTGAACGCCAAACCTTTCAGGGGAGCATTAGCAACCGGTTGGCACCATTTTTGACTGAATTGCCAAAAGTCAGATTTTTGCTGAAATTGTGACCCCGGGGCTTAGGGATTTTTTCAAAAAAATCTTTTTCCGCCGTTTAAGTTGTTGAGGGCTGATTTCTTGTCCCGTGATAAAAAGCCTTCTGTTTCGACTGCCAAACCTTTCAGGGGAGCATTAGCAACCGGTTGGAACAATTTTTGACTGAATTGCCAAAAGTCAGATTTTTGCTGAAATTGTGACCCCGGGGCTTAAGGATTTTTTCAAAAAAATCTTTTTCCGCCGGTTAAGTTGTTGAGGGCTGATTTCTTGTCCTGTTATAAAAAGCCTTCTGTTTCGACTGCCAAACCTTTCAGGGGAGCATTAGCAACCGGTTGGCACCATTTTTGAGTGAATCGCCAAAAGTCAGATTTTTGCTGAAATTGTGACCCCGGGCCTTAGGGATTTTTTCAAAAAAATCTTTTCCGCCAGTTAAATTGTTGAGGGCCGATTTCCTGTCCTGTGATAAAAAGCCTTCTATTTCGACTGCCAAACCTTTCAGGGGAGCATTAGCAACCGGTTGGCACCATTTTTGAGTGAATCGCCAAAAGTCAGATTTTTGCTGAAATTGTGACCCCGGGGCTTAGGGATTTTTTCAAAAAAATCTTTTCCGCCGGTTAAGTTTTTGAGGGCCGATTTCTTGTCCTGTGATAAAAGCCTTGTGTTTCGACTGCCAAACCTTTCAGGGAAGCATTAGCAACCGGTTGGCACCATTTTTGAGTGAATCGCCAAAAGTCAGATTTTTGCTGAAATTGTGACCCCGGGGCTTAGGGATTTTTTCAAAAAAATCTTTTCCGCCGGTTAAGTTGTTGAGGGCTGATTTCTTGTACGGTGATAAAAAGCCTTCTGTTTCGACTGCCAAACCTTTCAGGGGAGCATTAGCAACCGGTTGGCACCATTTTTTACTGAATCGCCAAAAGTCAGATTTTTGCTGAAATTGTGACCCCGGGGCTTAGGGATTTTTTCAAAAAAATCATTTTCCGCCGGTTAAGTTGTTGAGGGCTGATTTCTTTTCCTGTGATAAAAAGTCTTCTGTTTCGACTGCCAAACCTTTCAGGGGAGCATTTTCAAGCGTTTGGCACCATTTTTGACTGAATCGCCAAAAGTCAGATTTTTGCTGAAATTGTGACCCCGGGGCTTAGGGATTTTTTCAAAAAAATCTTTTCCGCCGGTTAAGTTGTTGAGGGCTGATTTCTTGTACGGTGATCAAAAGCCTTCTGTTTCGACTGCCAAACTTTTCAGGGGAGCATTAGCAACCGGTTGGCACCATTTTTGACTGAATTGCCAAAAGTCAGATTTTTGCTGAAATTGTGACCCCGGGGCTTAGCGATTTTTTCAAAAAAATCTTTTTCCGCCCGTTAAGTTGTTGAGGGCCGATTTCCTGTCCTGTGATAAAAAGCCTTCTGTTTCGACTGCCAAACCTTTCTGGTGAGCATTAGCAACCGGTTGGCACCATTTTTGAGTAAATTGCCAAAAGTCAGATTTTTACTGAAATTTTGACCCCGGGGCTTAGGGATTTTTTCAAAAAAATCTTTTCCACCGGTTAAGTTGTTGAGGGCCGATTTCTTGTCTTGTGATAAAAAGCCTTCTGTTTCGACTGCCAAACCTTTCAGGGGAGCATTAGCAACCAGTTGGCACCATTTTTGACTGAATTGCCAAAAGTCAGATTTTTGCTGAAATTGTGACCCCGGGGCTTAGGGATTTTTTCAAAAAAATCTTTTTCCGCCGGTTAAGTTGTTGAGGGCTGATTTCTTGTCCCGTGATAAAAAGCCTTCTGTTTCGACTGCCAAACCTTTCAGGGGAGCATTAGCAACCGGTTGGCACCATTTTTGACTGAATTGCCAAAAGTCAGATTTTTGCTGAAATTGTGACCCCGGGGCTTAAGGATTTTTTCAAAAAAATCTTTTTCCGCCGGTTAAGTTGTTGAGGGCTGATTTCTTGTCCTGTGATAAAAAGCCTACTGTTTCGACTGCCAAACCTTTCAGGGGAGCATTAGCAACCTGTTGGCACCATTTTTGAGTGAATCGCCAAAAGTCAGATTTTTCCTGAAATTGTAACCCGGGGCTTAGGGATTTTTTCAAAAAAATCTTTTCCGCTGGTTAAGTTGTTGAGGGCCGATTTCTTGTCCTGTGATAAAAAGCCTACTGTTTCGACTGCCAAACCTTTCAGGGGAGCATTAGCAACCGGTTGGCACCATTTTTGAGTAAATTGCCAAAAGTCAGATTTTTGCTGAAATTGTGACCCCGGGGCTTAGGGATTTTTTCAAAAAAATCTTTTCCGCCGGTTAAGTTGTTAAGGGCCGATTTTTTGTTCTGTGATAAAAAACCTTCCGTTTTGAATGCCAAACCTTTCAGGGGACCATTTGCAAGCGGTTGGCACCATTTTTGACTGAATTGCCAAAAGTCAGATTTTTCCTGAAATTGTGACCCCGGGGCTTAGCGATTTTTTCAAAAAAATCTTTTTCCGCCGGTTAAGTTCTTGAGGGTTGATTTCTTGTCCTGTGATAAAAAGCCTTCTGTTTCGACTGCCAAACCTTTCAGGGGGGCATTAGCAACCGGTTGGCACCATTTTTGAGTAAATTGCCAAAAGTCAGATTTTTGCTGAAATTGTGACCCCGGGGCTTAGGGATTTTTTCAAAAAAATCTTTTGCGCCGGTTAAGTTGTTGAGGGCCGATTTTTTGTCCTGTGATAAAAAGCCTTCCGTTTTGAACACCAAACCTTTCAGGGGAGCATTTGCAAGCGGTTGGCACCATTTTTGACTGAATTGCCAAAAGTCAGATTGTTGCTGAAATTGTGACCCCGGGGCTTAGCGATTTTTTCAAAAAAATCTTTTGCGCCGGTTAAGTTGTTGCGGGCCGATTTCTTGTCGTGTGATAAAAAGCCTTCTGTTTCGACTGCCAAACCTTTCAGGGAAGCATTTGCAACCGGTTGGCACGATTTTTCAGTGAATCGCCAAAAGTCAGATTTTTGCTGAAATTGTAACCCCGGGGCTTAGCGTTTTTTTCAAAAAAATCTTTTTCCGCCGGTTAAGTTGTTGAGGGCTGATTTCTTGTCCTGTGATAAAAAGCCTTTTGTTTCGACTGCCAAATCTTTCAGGGGAGCATTAGCAACCGGTTGGCACCATTTTTGAGTAAATTGCCAAAAGTCAGATTTTTGCTGAAATTGTGACCCCGGGGGTTAGCGATTTTTTCAAAAAAATCTTTTCCGCCGGTTAAGTTGTTGAGGGCCGATTTCTTGTCCTGTCATAAAAAGCCTTCCGTTTTGAACGCCAAACCTTTCAGGGGAGCATAAGCAACCGGTTGGCACCATTTTTGACTGAATTGCCCAAAGTCAGATTTTTGCTGAAATTGTGACCCCGGGGCTTAGGGATTTTTTCAAAAAAATCTTTTTCCGCCGTTTAAGTTGTTGAGGGCTGATTTCTTGTCCCGTGATAAAAAGCCTTCTGTTTCGACTGCCAAACCTTTCAGGGGAGCATTAGCAACCGGTTGGCACCATTTTTCACTGAATTGCCAAAAGTCAGATTTTTGCAGAAATTGTGACCCCGGGGCTTAGGGATTTTTTCAAAAAAATCTTTTCCGCCGGTTAAGTTGTTGAGGGCCGATTTCCTGTCCTGTGATAAAAAGCCTTCTGTTTCGACTGCCAAACCTTTCAGGGGAGCATTAGCAACCGGTTGGCACCATTTTTGACTGAATTGCCAAAAGTCAGATTTTTGCTGAAATTGTGACCCCGGGGCTTAGGGATTTTTTCAAAAAAATCTTTTGCACCGGTTAAGTTGTTGAGGGCCGATTTTTTGTCCTGTGATAAAAAGCCTTCCGTTTTGAACACCAAACCTTTCAGGGGAGCATTTGCAAGCGGTTGGCACCATTTTTGACTGAATTGCCAAAAGTCAGATTGTTGCTGAAATTGTGACCCCGGGGCTTAGCGATTTTTTCAAAAAAAAATCTTTTGCGCCGGTTAAGTTGTTGCGGGCCGATTTCTTGTCGTGTGATAAAAAGCCTTCTGTTTCAACTGCCAAACCTTTCAGGGAAGCATTTGCAACCGGTTGACACCATTTTTCAGTGAATCACCAAAAGTCAGATTTTTGCTGAAATTGTAACCCCGGGGCTTAGCGTTTTTTTCAAAAAAATCTTTTTCCGCCGGTTAAGTTGTTGAGGGCCGATTTCTTGTCCTGTCATAAAAAGCCTTCCGTTTTGAACGCCAAACCTTTCAGGGGAGCATTAGCAACCGGTTGGCACCATTTTTGACTGAATTGCCGAAAGTCAGATTTTTGCTGAAATTGTGACCCCGGGGCTTAGGGATTTTTTCAAAAAAATCTTTTTCCGCCGTTTAAGTTGTTGAGGGCTGATTTCTTGTCCCGTGATAAAAAGCCTTCTGTTTCGATTGCCAAACCTTTCAGGGGAGCATTAGCAACCGGTTGGCACCATTTTTCACTGAATTGCCAAAAGTCAGATTTTTGCAGAAATTGTGACCCCGGGGCTTAGGGATTTTTTCAAAAAAATCTTTTCCGCCTTTTAAGTTGTTGAGGGCCGATTTCCTGTCCTGTGATAAAAAGCCTTCTGTTTCGACTGCCGAACCTTTCAGGGGAGCATTAGCAACCGGTTGGCACCATTTTTGACTGAATTGCCAAAAGTCAGATTTTTGCTGAAATTGTGACCCCGGGGCTTAGGGATTTTTTCAAAAAAATCTTTTGCACCGGTTAAGTTGTTGAGGGCCGATTTTTTGTCCTGTGATAAAAAGCCTTCCGTTTTGAACACCAAACCTTTCAGGGGAGCATTTGCAAGCGGTTGGCACCATTTTTGACTGAATTGCCAAAAGTCAGATTGTTGCTGAAATTGTGACCCCGGGGCTTAGCGTTTTTTTCAAAAAAATCTTTTTCCGCCGGTTAAGTTGTTGAGGGCCGATTTCTTGTCCTGTGATAAAAAGCCTACTGTTTCGACTGCCAAACCTTTCAGGGGAGCATTTTCAAGCGTTTGGCACCATTTTTCACTGAATTGCCAAAAGTCAGATTTTTGCAGAAATTGTGACCCCGGGGCTTAGGGATTTTTTCAAAAAAATCTTTTCCGCCGGTTAAGTTGTTGAGGGCCGATTTCCTGTCCTGTGATAAAAAGCCTTCTGTTTCGACTGCCAAACCTTTCAGGGGAGCATTAGCAACCGGTTGGCACCATTTTTGACTGAATTGCCAAAAGTCAGATTTTTGCTGAAATTGTGACCCCGGGGCTTAGGGATTTTTTCAAAAAAAATCTTTTGCACCGGTTAAGTTGTTGAGGGCCGATTTTTTGTCCTGTGATAAAAAGCCTTCCGTTTTGAACACCAAACCTTTCAGGGGAGCATTTGCAAGCGGTTGGCACCATTTTTGACTGAATTGCCAAAAGTCAGATTGTTGCTGAAATTGTGACCCCGGGGCTTAGCGATTTTTTCAAAAAAATCTTTTGCGCCGGTTAAGTTGTTGCGGGCCGATTTCTTGTCATGTGATAAAAAGCCTTCTGTTTCAACTGCCAAACCTTTCAGGGAAGCATTTGCAACCGGTTGGCACCATTTTTCAGTGAATCGCCAAAAGTCAGATTTTTGCTGAAATTGTAACCCCGGGGCTTAGCGTTTTTTTCAAAAAAATCTTTTTCCGCCGGTTAAGTTGTTGAGGGCCGATTTCTTGTCCTGTGATAAAAAGCCTACTGTTTCGACTGCCAAACCTTTCAGGGGAGCATTTTCAAGCGTTTGGCACCATTTTTAAGTAAATTGCCAAAAGTCAGATTTTTGCTGAAATTGTGACCCCGGGGCTTAGGGATTTTTTCAAAAAAAATTTTTCCGCCGGTTAAGTTGTTGAGGGCCGATTTCTTGTCCTGTCATAAAAAGCCTTCCTTTTTGAACGCCAAACCTTTCAGGGGAGCATTAGCAACCGGTTGGCACCATTTTTGACTGAATTGCCAAAAGTCAGATTGTTGCTGAAATTGTGACCCCGGGGCTTAGCGATTTTTTCAAAAAAATCTTTTGCGCCGGTTAAGTTGTTGCGGGCCGATTTCTTGTCGTGTGATAAAAAGCCTTCTGTTTCGACTGCCAAACCTTTCAGGGAAGCATTTGCAACCGGTTGGCACCATTTTTCAGTGAATCGCCAAAAGTCAGATTTTTGTTGAAATTGTAACCCCGGGGCTTAGCGTTTTTTTCAAAAAAATCTTTTTCCGCCGGTTAAGTTGTTGAGGGCTGATTTCTTGTCCTGTGATAAAAAGCCTTCTGTTTCGACTGCCAAACCTTTCAGGGGAGCATTAGCAACCGGTTGGCACCATTTTTGAGTAAATTGCCAAAAGTCAGATTTTTGCTGAAATTGTGACCCCGAGGGTTAGCGATTTTTTCAAAAAAAATTTTTCCGCCGGTTAAGTAGTTCAGGGCCGATTTCTTGTCCTGTCATAAAAAGCCTTCCTTTTTGAACGCCAAACCTTTCAGGGGAGCATTAGCAACCGGTTGGCACCAATTTATGACTGAATTGCCCAAAGTCAGATTTTTGCTGAAATTGTGACCCCGGGGCTTAGGGATTTTTTCAAAAAAATCTTTTTCCGCCGTTTAAGTTGTTGAGGGCTGATTTCTTGTCCCGTGATAAAAAGCCTTCTGTTTCGACTCCCAAAACTTTCAGGGGAGCATTAGCAACCGGTTGGCACCATTTTTCACTGAATTGCCAAAAGTCAGATTTTTGCAGAAATTGTGACCCCGGGGCTTAGGGATTTTTTCAAAAAAATCTTTTTCGCCGGTTAAGTTGTTGAGGGCCGATTTCCTGTCCTGTGATAAAAAGCCTTCTGTTTCGACTGCCAAACCTTTCAGGGGAGCATTAGCAACCGGTTGGCACCATTTTTGACTGAATTACCAAAAGTCAGATTTTTGCTGAAATTGTGACCCCGGGGCTTAGGGATTTTTTCAAAAAAAATCTTTTCCGCCGGTTAAGTTGTTGAGGGCTGATTTCTTGTACGGTGAAAAAAAGCCTTCTGTTTCGACTGCCAAAACTTTCAGGGGAGCATTAGCAACCGGTTGGCACCATTTTTCACTGAATTGCCAAAAGTCAGATTTTTGCAGAAATTGTGACCCCGGGGCTTAGGGATTTTTTCAAAAAAATCTTTTTCGCCGGTTAAGTTGTTGAGGGCCGATTTCCTGTCCTGTGATAAAAAGCCTTCTGTTTCGACTGCCAAACCTTTCAGGGGAGCATTAGCAACCGGTTGGCACCATTTTTGACTGAATTACCAAAAGTCAGATTTTTGCTGAAATTGTGACCCCGGGGCTTAGGGATTTTTTCAAAAAAATCTTTTGCACCGGTTAAGTTGTTGAGGGCCGATTTTTTGTCCTGTGATAAAAAGCCTTCCGTTTTGAACACCAAACCTTTCAGGGGAGCATTTGCAAGCGGTTGGCACCATTTTTGACTGAATTGCCAAAAGTCAGATTGTTGCTGAAATTGTGACCCCGGGGCTTAGCGATTTTTTCAAAAAAATCTTTTGCGCCGGTTAAGTTGTTGCGGGCCGATTTCTTGTCGTGTGATAAAAAGCCTTCTGTTTCAACTGCCAAACCTTTCAGGGAAGCATTTGCAACCGGTTGGCACCATTTTTCAGTGAATCGCTAAAAGTCAGATTTTTGCTGAAATTGTGACCCCGGGGCTTAGGGATTTTTTCAAAAAAATCTTTTTCCGCCGGTTAAGTTGTTGAGGGCTGATTTCTTGTCCTGTTATAAAAAGCCTTCTGTTTCGACTGCCAAACCTTTCTGGTGAGCATTAGCAACCGGTTGGCACCATTTTTGACTGAATTGCCAAAAGTCAGATTTTTGCTGAAATTTTGACCCCGGGGCTTAGGGATTTTTTCAAAAAAATCTTTTCCACCGGTCAAGTTGTTGAGGGCCGATTTCTTGTCTTGTGATAAAAAGCCTTCTGTTTCGACTGCCAAACCTTTCAGCGGAGCATTAGCAACCAGTTGGCACCATTTTTGACTGAATTGCCAAAAGTCAGATTTTTGCTGAAATTGTGACCCCGGGGCTTAGGGATTTTTTCAAAAAAATCTTTTTCCGCCGTTTAAGTTGTTGAGGTCTGATTTCTTGTCCCGTGATAAAAAGCCTTCTGTTTCGACTGCCAAACCTTTCAGGGGAGCATTAGCAACCGGTTGGCACCATTTTTGACTGAATTGCCAAAAGTCAGATTTTTGCTGAAATTGTGACCTTGGGGCTTATGGATTTTTTCAAAAAAATCTTTTCCCGCCGGTTAAGTTGTTGAGGGCTGATTTCTTGTCCTGTGATAAAAAGCCTTCTGTTTCGACTGCCAAACCTTTCAGGGGAGCATTAGCAACCGGTTGGCACCATTTTTGAGTGAATCGCCAAAAGTCAGATTTTTGCTGAAATTGTGACCCCGGGGCTTAGGGATTTTTTCAAAAAAATCTTTTCCGCTGGTTAAGTTGTTGAGGGCCGATTTCTTGACCTGTGATAAAAAGCCTACTGTTTCGACTGCCAAACCTTTCAGGGGAGCATTTTCAAGCGTTTGGCACCATTTTTGAGTAAATTGCCAAAAGTCAGATTTTTGCTGAAATTGTGACCCCGGGGCTTAGGGATTTTTTCAAAAAAATCTTTTGCACCGGTTAAGTTGTTGAGGGCCGATTTTTTGTCCTGTGATAAAAAGCCTTCCGTTTTGAACACCAAACCTTTCAGGGGAGCATTTGCAAGCGGTTGGCACCATTTTTGACTGAATTGCCAAAAGTCAGATTGTTGCTGAAATTTTGACCCCGGGGCTTAGCGATTTTTTCAAAAAAATCTTTTGCGCCGGTTAAGTTGTTGCGGGCCGATTTCTTGTCGTGTGATAAAAAGCCTTCTGTTTCGACTGCCAAACCTTTCAGGGAAGCATTTGCAACCGGTTGGCACCATTTTTCAGTGAATCGCCAAAAGTCAGATTTTTGCTGAAATTGTAACCCCGGGGCTTAGCGTTTTTTTCAAAAAAAATCTTTTTCCGCCGGTTAAGTTGTTGAGGGCTGATTTCTTGTCCTGTGCTAAAAATCCTTCTGTTTCGACTGCCAAACCTTTCAGGGGAGCATTAGCAACCGGTTGGCACCATTTTTGAGTAAATTGCCAAAAGTCAGATTTTTGCTGAAATTGTGACCCCGGGGGTTAGCGATTTTTTCAAAAAAATCTTTTCCGCCGGTTAAGTTTTTGAGGGCCGATTTCTTGTCCTGTGATAAAAGCCTTGTGTTTCGACTGCCAAACCTTTCAGGGGAGCATTAGCAACCGGTTGGCACCATTTTTGACTGAATTGCCAAAAGTCAGATTTTTGCTGAAATTGTGACCCCGGGGCTTAAGGATTTTTTCAAAAAAATCTTTTTCCGCCGGTTAAGTTGTTGAGGGCTGATTTCTTGTCCTGTGATAAAAAGCCTTCTGTTTCGACTGCCAAAACTTTCAGGGGAGCATTTTCAAGCGTTTGGCACCATTTTTGAGTGAATCGCCAAAAGTCAGATTTTTGCAGAAATTGTGACCCCGGGGCTTAGGGATTTTTTCAAAAAAATCTTTTTCCGCCGTTTAAGTTGTTGAGGGCTGATTTCTTGTCCCGTGATAAAAAGCCTTCTGTTTCGACTGCCAAACCTTTCAGGGGAGCATTAGCAACCGGTTGGCACCATTTTTGACTGAATCGCCAAAAGTCAGATTTTTGCTGAAATTGTGACCCCGGGGCTTAGGGATTTTTTCAAAAAAAATCTTTTCCGCTGGTTAAGTTGTTGAGGGCCGATTTCTTGTCCTGTGATAAAAGCCTTGTTTTTCGACTGCCAAACCTTTCAGGGAAGCATTAGCAACCGGTTGGCACCATTTTTGAGTGAATCGCCAAAAGTCAGATTTTTGCTGAAATTGTGACCCCGGGGCTTAAGGATTTTTTCAAAAAAATCTTTTCCGCCGGTTAAGTTATTGAGGGCTGATTTCTTGTACGGTGAAAAAAAGCCTTCTGTTTCGACTGCCAAAACTTTCAGGGGAGCATTAGCAACCGGTTGGCACTATTTTTTACTGAATCGCCAAAAGTCAGATTTTTTGATGAAATTGTGACCCCGGGGCTTAGGGATTTTTTCAAAAAATCTTTTCCGCTGGTTAAGTTGTTGAGGGCCGATTTCTTGACCTGTGATAAAAAGCCTACTGTTTCGACTGCCAAACCTTTCAGGGGAGCATTTTCAAGCGTTTGGCACCATTTTTGAGTAAATTGCCAAAAGTCAGATTTTTGCTGAAATTGTGACCCCGGGGCTTAGGGATTTTTTCAAAAAAATCTTTTGCACCGGTTAAGTTGTTGAGGGCCGATTTTTTGTCCTGTGATAAAAAGCCTTCCGTTTTGAACACCAAACCTTTCAGGGGAGCATTTGCAAGCGGTTGGCACCATTTTTGACTGAATTGCCAAAAGTCAGATTGTTGCTGAAATTTTGACCCTGGGGCTTAGCGATTTTTTCAAAAAAATCTTTTGCGCCGGTTAAGTTGTTGCGGGCCGATTTCTTGTCGTGTGATAAAAAGCCTTCTGTTTCGACTGCCAAACCTTTCAGGGAACCATTTGCAACCGGTTGGCACCATTTTTCAGTGAATCGCCAAAAGTCAGATTTTTGCTGAAATTGTAACCCCGGGGCTTAGCGTTTTTTTCAAAAAAAAACTTTTTCCGCCGGTTAAGTTGTTGAGGGCTGATTTCTTGTCCTGTGATAAAAATCCTTCTGTTTCGACTGCCAAACCTTTCAGGGGAGCATTAGCAACCGGTTGGCACCATTTTTGAGTAAATTGCCAAAAGTCAGATTTTTGCTGAAATTGTGACCCGGGGGGTTAGCGATTTTTTCAAAAAAATCTTTTCCGCCGGTTAAGTTTTTGAGGGCCGATTTCTTGTCCTGTGATAAAAGCCTTGTGTTTCGACTGCCAAACCTTTCAGGGGAGCATTAGCAACCGGTTGGCACCATTTTTGACTGAATTGCCAAAAGTCAGATTTTTGCTGAAATTGTGACCCCGGGGCTTAAGGATTTTTTCAAAAAAATCTTTTTCCGCCGGTTAAGT